>NW_013667159.1:89349-93687 GCF_000517525.1 Limulus polyphemus
ATCTTTGAAATCTCCAGAAACAATATTTTGCACATCTATTAGAAATCCAAACCGTGAATCTAAATCTAGTAAACGAGAAAATTTTCCTTTTATTTCTGTAATGAAGCGATCAATAACATCCTTCATGATGCGATAAATTTCCTGTCCAGCAGTCAATCTAGCATCAGCTGCATTTTCACCTGGCATTACTTTACGACGTATTTTTCTTCTCTCAATGGTCAATCCCCATGTTTCACATTGATTCTTGCCCACTTTTCAATTTTTTTCCACTTAGAGAATCCACCCTGTGTTTTGAAAGCAGACCGACTATTGGATGTCATACATGAAGATGAAAAAAGAAGAAAACAAAAGCTGCTTTAAGTAGAGGTGAATACACCAACCAGGAACGACTGACCTCTTGTCAATTCAGAAGGCATCCTTTGAACCGAAATGCAGTTATAGAACGCCCATCTTTGGCATCAAATGGACCTTTTTTATGTTGAATTTCATGTGCTCCAACTTTAACAATCTCTGTGTGATGTGCATGTGTTACAACTACTGAGCCTTCATAAATCCAATATCCCTGTGTGTTAAAATAGTTATTAGGTCATCCTCTTTTTACTTAGCAACACTATTCTGTGGATTTGTTTCTAACAAAGTGGAATCCTCTTGTTTATTATTATTGTAGCTTTCAACAGGCCAGAGAACAGTTTCTTCATTGTTGTCTTTTTCAAATGAAATAGGATGTTCACAGTCTTACACTTTGACCCCTTTGCTGCCATCAAAAGGAACAGATGCTGGCTTACTGGTGTCATCATTTCCACAAGGAACGCTCTCATCAATTTGCTTGACTCCACCATCGAAGATGCAAATTGTGCACATATTTTGCGTCCCTGTGCCCCACTTTATTCTTTCAACATAATGGGCTAAAAGAATAAATTAATAAATACTGACAACACTATTTAGTTGCAACATGCAAATTGTCAGATGGAAGGAAGCATTCTACTTTTCTAAGTTCCTAACCACAAATTATATTTAAATTATACAATTATAGTTGCAACTCAGGACTAGTTAGGCACATCTGGACCTGGTTTCACTTTAACTGCCATTATTTGGACCACCCATACTCATGTTAATTAATGTGACACAACAGTAAGAAAATCAATGCAGATGAGCGTATATGCTGGTAAATCATGCTTATGAGCATCGTATAAATCACTGGCAATTGCTAAATCACATTTAAAAACTCGATAGGTTTTACTACAGGAACACTACAGGAGACAAGCCTGAAATTGCTCGAATGAAAATTACACACAGTGTGGAGAAGGGTGTAATCATAACATAATATAAGCCTAGAGGCTCAAAGGCTATATTTAATATTAAAGGTTTGATAGAATGAGAAAACTTAAATATAGGCTAACTAATTAGTGGTGCTAGATTACAGTTCCTAAATTAAGTCGCCAGTACATCTAGATCTAACATTAATGTTAGACCTGTTATTTCCATCTTTTTAGTCTTAGGTTTGGATCTAAATGTAATAATAATGACAGAAATTTAGCTTTATACATCTAAACTAGACCTTAGATTTGGGTGCATAGATTGAAAGCACCTTGTATTGAATCTACTCAGATCTAGATATAACCCTGCCTCATCAATTCTAGATTTAGATTTATTAGGCCTAACTTTTAGAACAAATGTTACATCTAGATCTATTAATTTAGTCATTAGGTCTGTCCCAGTGCAATGCCTAGTTTAATAGTTAGTATAGGTCTAAGTATGCCTATAATATAGGCTACAATTTGTATGATGATGGACCTAGGGTCTAGAAATAAAGTTATAATTGCAATTAGACATAAAGTCTATTACATTAGTTGGTGTAAGACATGATTTACGATTAGCCAATACAATTACAAACTACTACATTCGGCCTTGCAATGTTTACTAGATCTAGATCTAGGCCTTGTCTGACTCGTATGTTGCCAATCTTGCACACCAGTTAATATGTTACATCAATCTCATATTTTCTTTTTGTTGAACATACACTTATTTGTACGTTGTACTATAGGACTTGTATTTGATCTACAGATGAATGATGGAATAATGTAATTTACTTCTGTACGTCAATTCGGTCTCACTGTATTTCAGTGGGCGGCTTTTAAAAGTTAAAACTGCAAACTGCAAGCGTAATACACACAAATAACGTAACACTGTGTCGTATTTACTTAATGCAGGGCAGTTGCGCTATATCCTAGGGGAGGGTATAATAATTAATTAATAGGCATTACAGGCCAGAAGAAATTTTGCGACCATTCACACCTGCGCCCGGGGGCGACTGTCACCTTGTCCCCTCTTGCTACGCTACTGCTGTTTATACAAAATATCGTTGACTTGAAGGTGCACGAAAATCGAATATTGTATTTAAAGTATACCAACAACAACAACAAATCTGTATTTCAAATATTGTTTTCGGTATTTCTATAAAACTCTTAATGATGTTGGATACTGAATAAGTATAGTATCGTCGATTCATTGGCCTTATGGGATACTTTCTATCTCTGGGAAAGTAGGCCATATAATGGTTCTGTGTTTTTTTTGTCTTATTCCTCGTAGAATGGCCTAACATGGCCTAGTAGTTAGCTTGTCGGGCTATGGATCCAAAGGCCTAAGAATTGAAACGCGACGTCCATGTATACTCTTAGCACTTTCAGCTGTGGACGTATTATAAGAATGACAGTAAATCCTATCATTTGGTTAAAAGTTGCTGCTGCTTCCCTAGTGAGAAGTTCATGATTATTGACGGCTGCATGGTGTTTGTCCTGGCCATTTTCAAACATAGTGTCGCTCATGTTGAAAATTCTAATTCCTAGTTCATTAAAACTCTTTGAAATAAAACACATAGATACACTTATTAAATTAGGTTCATCTGAAATGGGGTGCTGTAGCTAATAATTGACTTAACAAAGTTCCCGCTCTTTTTCGGATAAGCCACTTGATAGATACATTCTGTTGTGGTTACTATCTTAAGGTATCAAGATCACAGTCTCTCTCTATATATGTGTGTGTGTGTGTGTGTGTATGTAAAAGTCGGATAAAATTTTTAATAAACTGAGTTCGGCAGAAATCACGTCACTTTGTTTTCATATTTATATATATATTGGTTGCACATTTTCCCGAAAGTTTGAGTCTGAGAATCTGTAGGTTGTTATTGATGACCTAATCGTGTGCCAATTATTTTGTTTGTTTGTTGTTAAGCACAAAGCCAGTCCCCCGTTCGATTCCTCGCTGTGGACACAGCAGATATCCCAATGTGGCTTTGTTCTCAAACAATAAAGCCCAAAGCTACACAATTGGGGCACGTATGCTCTGCCCACCACGTTTATCAAAACTCGATTTTTAGCCTTACGCTAAGCCACTAGGGGGAATGTGTCAGTTGTGAAAAATGTATTTGAAATGTACTAAGAACACACGCCTATTTTGTTAACATTTACGTAGAAGGAGAAAAACATGATGTTTGCTTCTGCTGTACGGACATTTAAAAATTCATTATTACATCTTAAATGCGAGTGATTGCTCGACTGCTTTTTGTGTTTCATGCGTTTTCTATTTGTTTTTAGATAATGAGAAAACATACTGTTATACACACCCAAAAAAATATTTTTTCGTAGAATATCAATGTAAGAAACTGTGTAACATAGCTGCTATTTCATATTAATTCAGCTTATAGCTTTGTATGTACACAGCGTGGTCACAAGTAAATAGACACCACCTTTTCAGAAAAAATTAAACTTTTCAATCATATTCACATGAATTGATATATTTATAATTTAATTAATATCTAGTAGATTTTCCTTTCGCTTCGTGGAGTTCGTTGATCCTTTGGGGCATCGTGAGAATCATCTCATCAATTTTAAATTGTGGGATTTTCGCCCTCTCTTGCTTCAAAACTTGGAGTAGATCGCTCTTCGAAGTTGGTTTTTTGGGTTGTTTCTTGACTTGCCGGTCGAGTATGGCCCAGAGGTTTTCGATGGGGCTCATGTCAGGAAATTGGCTCGGCCAGGGCAACTTCTGGATACCATTTTCTTCCTGCCACTTTTGGGTGTTTCTAGCAGCGTGACACGGTGCTTCATCTTCCTGGAACAACGTTGTGTTCTTGTCCACGAAACCCGAGGAATAAAGTGGCAAGAGTCATTTCTCCAATATTTCGACTTATTTCGCAAAATTTATGTTGCCAACGCACTCCACTAAGCTCGATCTCCCACCAACCCAAACAGCTCCCCAAACCATCACGCTGAAACCACCATACTTCACAGTTGGCTGCAATCTGTTGAGCCAAAACTCTTGGTGAGCCATTCTCCAGAC
>NW_013667159.1:94197-105977 GCF_000517525.1 Limulus polyphemus
AGCATAAATCAGTTAAATGACGAAAAATTAGGTGTCTATTTACTTGTGACCACTCAGTGTATGTATGTCCACAGTTTTGGAGCTAATAGAACCAAATTTGGCAGGCGGACGTAAGGTACCTCGGATTCTGTTTTCTTGATCCTCCTCGAGATCCCGAGGGTACCATATTTGAAATCGTGTTCAGGCACCTGTCTTTTCTTTTTGTCGTGTCGGACCTTCCTGGAGTTGGGTATCCAAGTAATTGGAAATAATGGAGGAAACTTTATAGATAAATTCGATCCTCTTTGAATCATGAGGGGGGGGGGGGTTAATTCCTGAAGTGGAACACATGTATTTTATATTTTATTCTTGATTTTAAACGTATAAAGTCCTCATATACCGCAATAAACCCTAAAGACTGTAGCACATATACACTCACATTAATTTAACGTCCCACTAGTAGCTTAGTTGCACAAGCCATGAATTATTTCAGGGTTGTTTCTGTTTATTATCAAAATCTCTCTAACACTCAGTTACCTTTCACTAATGGTTCTCCCAACGATTTTGACCTGTTCTTTAGTCACCATTTGATCACAGATTTTAATTACATGTTGTGTAACACTGGACACTTCTTTGATGATAAACGAAAAACATCTGTGAAGCAAGTCAAATAGCTAGTGCAACTAAGCTACTGTTGGAACGTCGAATTAAAGGATAATAGTTAATAGCATAAACGGGGAATTGTAAAGAATGTTTCATATATATATTACGTATAAATTTGCGAAAATTAAACACTTTTTATATTAGATTAATACATTTTTATGAAACTGTCATTTTATTTGGCATTTTAAAACCGAATGCCATCTTATGCGACACACGAGCTAAATGGCTATGCCAGTGACTGAAAAATTCATGTATAGCCGCCTGTAATTTAGAAATGATAATCAAGCGGAGGAAAACAATTCAGCAGCACCCACCGCCTTCACTGCTACTGATAGCTGTGATTGACTGTCACAACTGACAGTGCGGAGCGTGTTCAGTTGCATATTGTGGGCTCGAACCTTGAATCTTAAGATCTGCAGCCCAGTTCGCTAAACTGTTTTATTACACGTTCGACAACTTTCGAGAAATACATTATGTTCATGTTCGAGACCTTGATGAAACAAAGTAGTCGATAGATCGATTTCAGTGAAATTCTAAGGAAGTAAATATACCAAGATTACGATGAATTCACTGAAATTGTGAGGGAAGGAAACGAACTAAGATGAAATCGATTTCACAGAGGTAACGTCGGATTCATAGAACTCCCAAGAGAAGTAAATATTAAGGTAATATCGATTTCGCAAACATTCTGAGGGTTTGTTTGTTTGAAGTTAAGCACAAAGCTACACAATGGTTATCTGTACTCTGCCCACCACGGGTATCATAACCCGGTCTCTAGCGTTGTAAGGCCGCAGACATACCGCTGTGCCACTGGGGGGGGGGGGGCAATTCTGAGGGAAGTAAACGTGATTAATTAACGTCGATTTCGTTGAAAATCTGAAGTAAGTGATCGTATTAATGTAATGTCGATATCACTGAGATTCTGAGGGAGATATACGCACTAAAGCAGTGGTTCCCAAACTGTGGTTCGTGAATCCTTTGGGGTTTCGCAAAATGTTTCAGGAAGTTCTCGGAAAAAAATCCGTAATGGCAGAAGCAAAAGTGTTTGCGCGTATCCTCACACTGAGTAGATTATAACTTCAAGACTCCTCGTGAGAAATGGAAAGGTGAATGGGATATTTTTTGCTGTTTTTAAGATTAAATATATTGCTGGTGTTGTTTTTGAAGTTAAGATGAAGAACAAGTTTAGGCTTAATCAAAGTGATACGAGTTACGAAAGTTAAATTTTGGAAGTGTTGCTTTTTCATAATGTAATAAAATTAATAAGTAATGATAAATAATAATAAATAGTGTGGAATAAGAATGCCATAATAAAAACAAATTTTATATTTCCAAGATCACCCATTTTATAATTTATACTCAGGTAAGGGAGAAAATTCCTGGTAAATATTAATTGCCCGGCATGGCCAGGTGGTTAGGGCGCTCGACTCGTAATCTGAGGGTCACGGGTTCGAATCCCCATCACACCAAACATGCTCGCCCTTTCAGCCGTGGGGGCGTTATAATGTGACGGTCAATCCCACTATTCGTTGGTAAAAGAGTAGCCCAAGAGTTGGCGGTGGGTGGTGATGACTAGCTGCCTTCCCTCTAGTCTTACACTGCTAAATTAGGGACGGCTAGAGCAGATAGCCCTCGTGTAGCTTTACGCGAAATTCAAAACAAACAAAATTTTAATTTTTAGGAGGGAGTTCACGAGATTTGGTATTTTCATGAAAAAGGTTCGCGGGATGTTAAAGTTTGGTAATCACTGTAGTAAAGTAACGTCAATTTCGCCGAAATTCTGTGCGTGTGTATTTTTCGGGGTGGGGGATGTATTAGGATAATGTCTAGTTTACTTAAATTCTGAAGTAGGTAAATGTACTAAGGTAACATCTGTTTCGTTGAAATTCTGTGTGTGAGGTTACATACACTAAATTAAAGTCCATTTCATGATACGCTGAAGAAGAAAAATTTATTATGAAAATGTGTAAAATTTTACGTCCAAAAGTTTTGTTTTAAATGTTGTTCATGTAACAAGACATCTTATTGTAGCATTTCTTTATATAACTGTATTGAAAATAACAACAATAACAGGTTAACCATATGCAATTAAACCATTCCAGCCGTTAGGGGTTACATTACACACATGCATATATATATATATATAGAGAGAGAGAGACGCCCCCCCCCCGGTCGGCACAGCGGTATGTCTGCGGACTTACAACGCTAGAATCCGGGTTTCGATACCCGTGGTGGGCAGAGCACAGATAGCCCATTGTGTAGCTTTGTGCTTAATTACAAACAAACAAGAGAGAGAGAGAATTCCACCTTATTTATATAAGTGCTAATACCTCTAGCAAATGTCCCGTTTTGAGGATTTCTTACTATGGTTTGGCATTCGTGGGTTAAACTGATTTCCTGAAAGGATGTTTAATATATTCGCTTTATAACGAGAGGATCGGTAGGATAAATTACGAAGTGTGAATTTAACTAAACAGAGTTCAAACAAAGATATACACAGATTGGACACAATGTGTAATACAATTAAATCTATCTTTATTCAAACCAATGGGCAAACACAGTATACACCTTTAGGACACTGGACAGTCGCCTGCTTTCTTCTCTCAAGATGTCTTTCCGTCAACCAACTCTCTTGAGATTCTGTGTAGACTGTTTTAGATGTAAGAAACGCTGGATTCACCTATGCGACTAGCGCTACACGTAATTGGTCATTCACATTCAACATAGGGGAGACAATAACCACTAGATATTATCTGCTGTACCAGGGAAGAACGCTGCTGTCGTTGACCTACTTCACCCGTGTGCTGAGCAGGTATTATTTCTAGAGAACAACAAAAAACAGATTAACGGGTTTTTTAACCACGCGTTGTTCGAAACCTGCATAGATTGAAAATAAGCAAAAAAAAGTAATTAAAATTTTCTACGTTAAAATGAGAAGGTAAAAAACGCATGGTATTCTTCCATACAACGCTACTTTCATCACCAGATTTTAACAGCAGATCTATTAAAGTATAAAATAAGATTTCGATCTGTGTATAAAGACAAATAGTTCAACCGATACATATTACTTTCTTATCAACTATATTTTTACGAGAAAATTGTAGTTCTCCAAAATGTGTTTCATCTTATTCTTTTACCTTTAAATTCTATAAAAAAGAGAAAGCTGAGTAATATAGGGGAAAATATGAAAATTTTCGACCAGTTTTGAAAGAACCAGCTTACAAAAGTAGAGTGGTTCTTAGAATTATGTAATATATCTGCTATTAACTAGCTGCGTGAGATATGGATAAAAACTCTGTTACTTTCTGAGTAATATATATACATACTTAATGTGATAGATGCGTGCATCAATTTACCATCTTTCATGAGGAGATGTTTAATTTGTTTATATGGTGTGTGGATGTCCAAATGTGCACGTTTATTTATTTTTATTAACTATTTAAATAGCAAGAATAATGAACAACCAAACTTGGAATCACACACTAGAGGCTGTCAAAATTATCATGTATCGCATTTTGGAGGAGCTTAAAAATATCGAAAACCAGCATAAGTAAAATTAAAAATTGTTCCCGCAAAATAAACAGACGTAATTATTCTTGGCATTTTTTATATTTCACGTCGATGTCAAATTAACGCAGGTGAAATCTTAAATTTTCGTTCTGAGAGCAAAAGATATTTGAACCATTCATTTCTAAGGTCTCTGAATAATTAAAATAGGAGATTTATTATATCTAAAAACTTTGATATATTAAGCCTTGTCAACTCGTGCTGTTCATTTTCTAATTCAATATGTGAAAAAGACCCTGTATTATTTTGAATAAGTTTCTCTTCTTACTGTGTGCACAAAACGGGGCAGTTTTTATTAAACTTTGTAAAAAAAGTTGCTTTTCGAAGATTGTAGGTATATGAAGTACAAAAAAAGAAAGGTTCACAGAGTAAAAATAGTGTACGTACTTCAGAAACCATCGTATAACACATAGAGATGAGAACTGAATAGGTTTTCTTCTCTCTCACCCATTCTTTCATTGCTTCTCTGGCAAACAACCAAGCTTCCTTCCGGCTATATATAGAAAAGGTAATGTGATGTCGCGAGTGTGTTTGAAGTAATACGGTACATAATATTCAGATATGTCACGTGGAGAGCGAATGTCCAATCTTGGCTTCATCATTCCACTTAGCAATAAGTGTATATATATGTTAGAATGTATGAAATCTACTACAAAGGTTTAGAATAACACAAACACATAGGATTGAGACCTTTTATAACAGCTAATATATTTAATTTACTTAATAATTTAACAGAAATCTTGATTTTTTTACCGTCAAACCCCTTTTTTTTGTCACTTAATTCATGGAGCTTTCATATATCATTGTATATCATCAATATATAGCCCATAATTTTTCGATCATTTTGTGATTTATTTTCTAATAAGTTTGCATAATAATGTTAAAATATGTTAGATTTCACTTGTAAAATTAATAGTAAAGGAACTAGCACGAGGGATTTAACAGACAACTCAAATTCTAATTTGCTGATTCTTAAGTAAACAACGTTCAGGACAATCATTCGTACCTTTCCTTTGGAAAGTCCACATGTTCTTATTATTAATTAAGCTGTATTTTTCCTAACATAAACAGACACATGTATGGTATATGGTGTCACACTTTAGACTGGGAGTATAAGCGGGTGACGACACTCAACTTTTGAAGTGAGTGACACTTGGGGGTGAAACTAAAATATACTACAGCTTGTGCTGCATCCGCTCCTAAATTTACCCCAAGATCTTTAACGCTTGTGTATGTGGATATAACAAGACCTCGCATGTTGAAATATTTTAAATGCTTTCTAGTATCAGGCTGATTATCGTGGCATTTTATGAAGAACGTTATTATGTTTACTGTAAACAGTGACTTTTCAACGGAAAATACGTGACAATGAAGGATCAACCTAACTGTTGACGATATAACAAACACTACAGTGACATTGTGAAATAATTTATTCAGTATTTGTTTATTATAAAAATGAAAGATCTCCAAAATCTCCTCGAATGTGTGTAAGAGTTACAGTTTCTTACGTATGTAACGTGCGTTTATATGTAAGCTTTGGTACTCGGTTTATCAAGAATAAAGTCTGGGCATTATTAAGGAAAATGAAAATTATTAACTAAAAGCAATTAATAAAAAGCGATCCCTAAAGGTTCTACCTATTTCAAATCAGCGTGCTATTCAGTCTTTTGGTTCTATAGTGTTATGAGACTTAGCAAACTTCGTTATTGTTGTTAGACGAGAATAAAAATCTAGCACGAGTTACAGCTGCGCAGAAACTTTTTTATTATAAATTACTCGGTGTTGGAAACAGTTTGAAGGATTATACGTGTCTTACAGCTCAGATGATAAATGGTATACGATGTAGATTTTCTTTTAGATAAATACAGCTTCTTCATATTTAATTTATAAGTTTTTATGGTATATCTAAGACAATTAATTAACATTAAAATGCTTTCCTGGAAACAAAATAAAAAGGATTAAATTATTTTCTAAGTAATTGTTATTCTTTTTGTATTTCAGTTGTTTGCCATCTTAATCGTATACTCATGAATGTTGTCATGAGCTTTTGGCCTGAACTTAACCATCCATTGAGTTTGTAGTGGTCAGAAAACGTTTGGTTGTATTTAATTGTACTTAATCATGAGCTAAAGAAGAAATAATAATTATACTAGTCATATTTCATAGATCAGTATGTCACAATCAGAAAATAGCATCAGATTATTCGCAAAATGTAGTTTCGAGGAAAAAACCAGTTTAATAATGTATGATGAGATTCAGGACAAAGAGATAAAGAGAATGTTGTTTGAACTCATTAAGTTATACATCGTGTGTGCCCTGCATATTTAAAATTTAATTATCAGCGAAGTGCGAACTTTTAACACTGGAAGGTGTAAACTATACTTAGGAAAACTTATTTAGAAAAGTTCATAAAATAAATGAAATAACATTACAAGCAGTGCTTGAAATGCCAAAAAAAGTGCCGATACCCATAAAAGTGGTATAAAGAAAGAAGTGCCGATACCCATAAAAGTGGTATAAAGAAAGAAGTGCTGATACCCATAAAAGTGGTATAAAGAAAAAAGTGCCGATACCCATAAAAGTGGTATAAAGAAGGAAGTGCTGATACGCATAAAAGTGGTATGAATGGGACAAAGAAAGAAGTGCTGATGCGCATAAAAGTGGTATAAAGGGAACAAAGAAGGAAGTGCTGATACGCATAAAAGTGGTATAAAGGGGACAAAGAAGGAAGTGCTGATACGCATAAAAGTGGTATAAAGGGGACAAAGAAAGAAGTGCTGATACGCATAAAAGTGGTATAAAGGGGACAAAGAAGGAAGTGCTGATACGCATAAAAGTGGTATAAAGGGGACAAAGAAGGAAGTGCTGATACGCATAAAAGTGGTATAAAGGGGACAAAGAAGGAAGTGCTGATGCGCATAAAAGTGGTATAAAGAAGGAAGTGCTGATGCGCATAAAAGTGGTATAAAGGGGACAAAGAAGGAAGTGCTGATACGCATAAAAGTGGTATAAAGGGGACAAAGAAGGAAGTGCGATATGCACTTAGATTAATCTTTCTGGCTATGATGAGAAGTGCCGGTACACAACTGTTTCAGATATAGAAGTGCTGATACCGCGTACCGGCCCATTTCAAGCACTGATTACAAACGACGTAAAAGTTATGAATCAATATAAAACGCGTGAGTCCTTGTTTATATAGAATATCAATATAAAATTATAAAAAAAAATGTACAGCATCTGTGACAGATGTTGCCAGATTCGTTTGATTCGGCTCAAACATTTGCGTGAAGTATGTGTTGTTGCTCACTGGATATTTTTAGCTTAACAGATGACTGACAAACTTAAAAATAAATAAACGTTTATAATTTATTAAAGGAATATATCAGGTATGCATATTATAAACACGCTTGCACAATAATATCCAGATCCAACAGAACATACTTTTGTGAAAGTTCACGTTTTCTTAAACTAATTAAATTTTTAAAATAATTTTGATTACAATTTATATTTGTACGGTGTTCAAGGTTAGTTTAACAATGTAGTGAAATCAGATAGTGATCCCACGCCACTGCGGTCTATAGCAAAAACTAATTTGTAATATAAGATTGTTGAAATAATCAATGAATAACATTACCAGTGGTAAATAACGTATAGGAATAAAATGAAATACCCAACATGACGGATTCAATATGCCAAATTGAAATACCCAACATGACGGATTGAATATGCCAAAATGTAAACATCTATAAATACTAAAGCTTTATGAATGGGGGTTTCTCTCATTGTCTGATGTTCTGCTATACTGGAAGGTAAAACATTTTCTGGTATATTTGCATGGCACCACTGTCAAGGTGTTCCGATACGTTCTTAATTAATTTGCAATGAGTTGAAAGACTTTAAAAAGACGTCATTTTTTTTTTTCGGAAAATAGTCTCTATAATCAGACATCCTGAACTTAGCAGCAAAATAAAAGGAGAGAGAAAAAAACAAGAGAAGTTAATCAAACCAATTAGGGGATTATCTTGATGCTAGTGTAAACTTTATTACCACAAAGTACCGTATATTATGCCCGAGAGAAGGGGGAGCACAGATGAGACTACTGCCTCTAATATACTGAGCATTTTTTGCAGGATACTATTGTTGCCAAATATACGAAAAATGCTTATGCAGCGTAACGTGTTTTTTCTTATATAGAGACTTACGCAAATTCAAGTTTGTCTTGTATTTTAAGGAAGTTAACGTCCTTTTTTTAAAAACCTTTTGTTTGTATACGTATGTTATAACCTTTCTCCGTTAAACACTATGTTATTACTAGCAAATTAAAGTAAGTATGCTTAAAAACATGGCATTTTATTAATAGTACAGAAATTTCTTCTGATGGAAGAGAGCTATTAGAGTTGTGTCTAAATTTTAGTTATAACATTTCTGTAAGTCACATAGCTTAGTTTATAAACAAGCGTCATAAAAATAAACAAGCTTACATGTCGAGAAGAAGGGTGTAAGCCAAGTTCAGCTGATTTAAGCACATTACAAGTCTCGAAATGTCTAAACTGTACTGAAATAGAATACTATATTATTATACTTGTATACAACGTAACAAACTATTTATATCGGTTTGTGCGGATTTGGAGTAAATCTTATCTTATACGCAGCAAATGTTTCCAGTTGTATGTTTTACAAATTTCTAATTGCCAATATTAAATCGCGTCTTTCAACAATTCTCAGTTATGGTCACTAATTGAATGCTCCGTAAAATATGTCAAAATTAAAACGAATGTTTATTATTTGCATTGATTGCTAAAACGGTGGTTGTTTATCAGTTATATATCGATATACTCACCTTCACACTTTATTTCATCAACGCATCTCGCAATATGTTGTATTCTCTTGTATAGTTGTAATTCTACCTATACGAATAAACTTCGAGTAAACCTAAAAACCCATTATATTATCAGACACACGTCTTGTTATCGTATAAAGTGTCTGTTTTCCCCAACAGCTTTTATTTTATACATTATTCGTCATTACATTTTTAACAAACTATTACATGAGTTTTTACTATTTATACACATAATAAAGTTTACGCTTCCTGATACAGTGTGTGTGCATTCCCGGATAACGGACGTTTAGCCATCTTGAACTGATTGAACTGTTGAATAGATGTTTAATTCCGAATGTAGTGCATGTTTATCTGTGCGACCTGAGTTACATTTTCTAATTTGTATTTGCTGATCCACGAGTTCTTTAGAATGAATAGATTGCTGTTTTCGCGATGTATGTTATGCATTATTCTGCTGTTTAATGATTTTTTAGGTATACAGACTGTACATCCGCGCAATAACAACCTCATAACTAAAAGCATCCACTTACAGTAGCTTGTTGAACGAGCTGAAAAAGGATTAAACATATTTCAAGATTATTATTAAGGTCGATAAATCTAAAACAAAAGTTATTTTTATAAGTAACTTTGTGTATGTAATGGGCAAGTAAGCTGTCTTGTGTTTGTTGTAAACAATGATGTTTATTTGCTTTACATAAAATTCTAGATCATTTAGCATGTTCTTAGATTAAACTATACCATATATTCTATATATGGGTTGATCATTAAGCATGTTCCTAGATTAAACTACACCATGTATTCTATTTATGGGCTGATCATTAATCATGTTCCTAGATTAAACTATACCATGTATTCTATATATGGGCTGATCATTTAGCACGTTCTAAGATTAAACTATACCATATACTCTATACATGGGCTGATCATTTAGCACGTTCTGATATTAAACTATACCATATATTCTACATATGAGCTGATCATTTAGCATGTTCTTAGATTAAAGTATAACATATATTCTATTTATAGGATGTACTTTTTTAGTTTCTCTAATTGTAGATTTGTAACTTGTAACATCATTTAGCATGTTCTTAGATTAAAGTATAACATATATTCTATTTATAGGATGTACTTTTTTAGTTTCTCTAATTGTAGATTTGTAACTTGAAATTATTTCATTGTGTTATCAAACTGCATTTACCATAATTATTTCAAAAATATTATTATTGTCTGAGTATCATAATTTCAAAGACTGCGTCTACTAAGAGTAGGCGTGACCCAATTTATATATAGTTTTATGTACTCATATTTAAAATGTTGTGGGTTGGAGACTTCTCCACAACATGCTGTTGTATCCTTAAACAAGACACTTTACTCCAATTTACCCAGTTGTATAATGTGTATCAGCGGATTGCTAGGGATTAACTTTTAATGGAGTAGCTTCCCATTCTGAGCTTCATGTATCATAAGAGACCGGAGTTAGCTATCAAGCTCATGTGTCCATTAGTTGAGAAATTCAGGATTAACGTGTCTAGTTTCTCTGTTGGTTAACTTTGGCTTTAAAAAATGTTGTTTTTGGTTTTTAAGGTATTGGTAAATGGTCACAATATATTTATTACACATACAGATGCGTCTCCCCCTTTTTTTTGGTAAACGGAAACAAGCGAATTACCCCAAATTGCCACAAGAGCGAAGATACATGTTGAATAAGAGAAACAATCCCTCTGGGATGAATTCAAATTCGATGACGAGGAACATATTTTGAGACTAATAATGGTTGGAGACGGCTTGGTCTCCAGCTATTATTAATCCCTTTGGGCCTTCGCACTAGCACGACTTCCGGAAATCTTGAATTCGTGAACATGTCTTATAAGTGTGGATAATCATAAATTTGAGTTTCAAAGACAGTGATCTGAATAGCTTATATACATATAAAGAAAGAATGCAGGCTCACCAAGCATAAAGCTTTAAGGTCCCCAGAAGTCTCGTTTCCGTAACAAATGCGTTCTGTTATTACTTTTTTTCTCTATGTATATACTTGTTAATTTGCAAGAAGAATGTTTCTCAAAAAGGACATTGCGAGACTTAGTTCTAATATACCGGACTGTGAATCCAAGGATCCATAGATCAAGTTTCTTTGCGGCAAATTCGCGTTCCACACTTTGGGGTTGTGGTTGCGCTATAAGAGTGACGGTCAAGTTCTCATATTCTATTAGAGTAGCCCAAGAGTTGACGGTGGATACTGTTAGTTAGGTGCCTTCTCTCTAGTCGAAAAATGGCACAGATAGCCCTTCTGTAGCTTTGCGCTAATATCTGAAACAAAGAAACCAATATGACCAAGTAGCTCATATATATACACAGCGTGGTCACAAGTAAATAGACACCACCTTTTCAGAAAAAAAATTAAATGTTTCAGTCATATTCACATTAATTGATATATTTATAATTTAATTAATATCTAGTAGATCTTCCTTTCGCTTCATGGAGTTCGTTGATCCTTTGGGGCATCGTGAGAATCATCTCTTCAATTTTAGATTGTGGGATTTTCGCCCACTCTTGCTTCAAAACTTGGAGTAGATCGCTCTTCGAAGTTGGTTTTTTGGTTGTTTCTTGACTTGCCGGTCGAATATGGCCCAGAGGTTTTTGGTGGGGTTCATGTCAGGAGATTGGCTTGGCCACCGCAACTTCTGGATACCATTTTCTTCCTGCTACTTTTGGGTGTTTCCAGCAGTGT
>NW_013667159.1:106761-107751 GCF_000517525.1 Limulus polyphemus
AGTTAGCATAAATCAGTTAAATGACGAAAACTGAGGTGTCTATTTACTTGTGACCACTCAGTGTATATGTCGCTATTATTTTGTAGATTTAAATAACGCGTTAAAAACACGAAAGTTCGGTAGCAAGCTTTTCACTAGTTGTTTGTAAAATTGAGATAATATTTTATGATGTTCAATGGGACAGCTTATATATATATGTTTAATAATGTTACGTGATAATTTTGTTATTTTTTATATTCTTCAATGCTTGACTTTATTTATAAATACCGTAAGACTGAATGTCCTCAAACTTGGCGCACGTGCCTATCTAACCTATATAAAAGGCAGCGTGTGTCACGCTTGATTTCTCGAAATAGGAAGAGTCATAAAAGCCAAAATGCATTTATTCAGATAAAATAGTTCGATTACTGTCTGCCCATTACGATTTTAGTGATGGTGGTGCAAAGGGGCCGTGAAGGGGGGGGGGTGTACCGTGAAACTTTATAAGTTCAGTGAGTGTTGGTATAATAAGCCTAAAGTAAAGACGTAATGTGGGATCACCTAGCCTAGAGCCAAGTGCATAAAATTTATCATGACAGTAAAAATATCGATTCAGTTTTAAACTTAAATCGTTTCTGAATTAAGCATTTTCTGTTGTATCACCAACGTTTTTAATAAAAGGCAAACGGAGACTAAATTAAAAACCAACGAATATTTTCCGGCTTTGTTATCTATACATTTCATTTTATTCTATCAGTACATAGACAACAACAATATTAGGTTATACTTTTGTTGCTAAAATCCATTGTTGAAACGTAGTTTTACCAAAATGCACTAGCTTTTCTATATATTAGAAGTTATTAATCTAAATTATTTTTACCAATAATCATTTTATGAATACGACACGAAGACATTTCATGAATAATCTTAATTTTGATTGGCTCACAAAGGAATTACCGACGCTTGACTGCCTCAATTGCACTTTTCTGCCTCTGTGTTGGTCAAGCTTGA
>NW_013667159.1:107864-109682 GCF_000517525.1 Limulus polyphemus
GTTAGCTATGAAATATGAGGTTAGGGTATACTATGAGGTGGGGGGTTGTAGTACTTGCCCCGCCATTTTTGATGTGCTATACGCTAGGTTTAATATATAAACCACCAGGAGTCTGTTTTTAATGCTTCACCGTGTAAAGCATTTTTATTTACAGAAATGGGATTTTTGCTATTCATTTAAAATGTAAAATTCAGTTCTTTGTTGTAGCTGTCATATATATATACTGTGAATCAGACACTCGTTGTGAACAATGTGAATGTTCTGATTTACAAGGTAAAAATTGATTATCGTTATTTGTTAATTAGAAGGTAGGAAACAACTGTGTTTGAAACATAGATTATAATGTATCACCTCCTCAAGAGAGATTTTGCCAAAAATAGCCTGTATTTCAGTTAGTTTAAACTATAATTTCTCAATTTTTATTGTAGACTTTACTTTTATAGGTTAGCAGCAGCAGACGCTGCCTGGAAGCCCGTAACGTATCAACCCTGGCAAACCATTGGTGTATATTCCAACCTTTGGCTTCTTTGTTTTATAAAATACCTTAAGGTCGATTGTTATTGCTCTCCAGCGTTTGATTTCTTTGTTGTATACAGTGCCTTAAAGCCGGTTATCGTTCATGTATTGATATGTACTCCATCTTTTGGCTTCATTGTTTTATATAGTGTCTTAGGCAGATTATCGTTGATTTATTAATATGTACTTCATCACTTGACTTCTTTGTTGTATACAGTGTCTTAAAGCCGTTTATTTATCTATTGATATGTACTCCAACGTTTGGCTTCATTGTTTTCCACAATACCTTAAGACTTTAAGGTTACTCTACCCATTCTCTTGATTTTTATACCTTTCAGACATGTTAATTGTATCCAGAATAGTGGAATCGTTCCATTTTGTACTTATCAGACAGGCTGTAGCACTGCCTATGTAGGGATGACTTGGACTGTTCATCGAAAAGGTATGTCAAATATCTCCCCAATAGGTCATCAGAACTTTAGAATACTATACAATGTTTCCTTTTATAACAATATCTATGTAAAGTCTGGGTCATAAGTTCTGAAGATGTCTGTAAATATCATAGCAAAAGGTTTGGCTTTCTTGTTCTTCTTTCTTGTGCTTTTTTTATTACATGATAACTCAAAAACCAAAACAATGGTGTCAACCAATTTAACTGGGGTGACATAGTTTGAAACAGAGTATCCGCTTTTATAATATTAATAACTTTAATTAATAACTAGTATCAATAAAAACAAAACAAAATAATACGAGTGTAAACGATGTTATTATTACCCCTTAAAGTTAGCTTTCTTACAGAAATTTGGTGTTCTTTTAAAACGTTTGATTACAGGGTGAAACAGAAATTACCAGCCAATAATCGATAAACAATAAATATTACAGTTGGAAGCTCATTGTATTTAGAACTTGGTTATAAATACAACCTTCCTATGTCTATTTAAACACTGCATTAAAAAACAACAAGCAAACAAGTGAAGAAAAACTTTTCAAAAAAAGGAAGCAAATATAGGGATGGCTAATATCAATGCTTCAAAAACAATATAGTAAGGATGGCATTTGCGTCATCCCTACATAATAGTACAAGCAGGAATTAATAGCAATATATATATATATAACTATTCAATCACAATTGAATTTAATTTATCCTATGTTTTCTGTTAAAATTCTTTTACAGATACAGGTACACATTGTAGTAGAATGTTAACAGACAAAAATAGTATAAATTAAACTAAATCATGATTGAATAGTTATATATATATTGCTATATGTTAATTCTTGCTTGTGCTATTATGTAGGGATGAT
>NW_013667159.1:110258-135678 GCF_000517525.1 Limulus polyphemus
AATTCTTGCTTGTGCTATTATGTAGGGATGATGCAAATGCCATCCCTACTATCTTGTTGGCTCGGCATGCCAGGTAGTTAGGGCGCTCGACTCACAATCTACGGGTCGCGGGTTCGAATCCCTATCTCACCAAACATGCTCGCCCTTTCAGCTGCGGGGGCATTATTATGTTACGGTCAATCCCACTATTTGTTGGTAAAAGAGTAGCCCAAGAGTTGGCGGTGGGTAGTGATGACTAGCTACCTTCTCTCTTGTCTTTCACTTTTAAATTAGGGACGGCTAGTGCAGATAATCTTGTGTAGCCTTGCATGAAATTCAAAACAAACTAAACCGATCGTTTTTGCATCGTTGAAAAAAAAATTAATACATATCAAATAAAAGAAATTACAATAAAAAACACTAAACATTCTTTCTGTAAATTCCTTCAGTGGGTTAGCTTTACTGGCATTACTAAACCATTACCATATCAAGTTTTTTGTCAGTATTGTACAATGGTACGTATTATTTATTAATGTTTATTATTGTACTATACTTTGTAATTTTCGTTGCTTTTGTTATGTATAGGACGTTCAATTATGCTGCTGGAACACAACTCCAACTTATATCATTATACTAATGGGGAATTGGGTCCCAAATAATGTCGTTTCCAATAACATCGCAGCTCTCATGAACGTAACGTTAATGGCGTTCGACTGTTTTTTCTAAAACAGCTTTTAAGTCATTAATATCTACATTATTAGCTGCATATTGTTTGGATTCACAAATAATAGTCTTCAATATGCATGGCTCATGTTTAACTTCTTTTTTTTTAGGGAGCCAGCCGGGTCCCCAAAACATACATTTTTAGAGGCCCGCAAGCATTTTAAGGGCCAAACCTATAGCTCATTGTAAAAAGTGGAGGTTATCAGAAAAATCACTGAATTAAATAGAGGATGTTATATAAATTGGAAGGAAACTAAAGATATCAACATATCTCAATTTATTTTGTTCTGAACTGGTACTTCGTGAAAACAAACACAACTCAAACCTTTTTTTTTCTTCATACCACTTAAATGATCTTTATTTCATATATGATATTTAATTTCTCTGTACAACATGGTATAACAGTAACTTCTTGTTGCCCTTTAATAATCAAAATAAATGTTCATAAAAATATGCATCACTGTCAATGTAATATGTCCTTTTAAAGTAGTGTCCTTTCCTAAATAAAATAAATAATGAAAGGAAATTTATATACATCAATATCAGTGTCCAATTATGTCCCAACATCCATTTCTTGGATTCTTCCTTCATCCCCTTCTTCTTCACTCAAATGCACCTGCTTCTCAATCTGTACTCTGCCAGTATTTGGTCTCCTTGAGCGAAGTATTTTTCGTGAGTTACAAAGATGGATAGCTGTTATGGGGTCAAAGTCACTTATTGGAGGTGAGTGGAGCATGACCAGAAGCTGATCAATAATCCTGTAAGCTCACAGATAAGATCTCAAGTTGGTCTTGATCATCTTCATCTTGCTGAATCCTCTCTCAGCCTCAGCAAGGTTGGCTACAACAGACAATATCAGGTCAAAGAGGCCACAGATATTAGGTAGTTCCTCCTTAATCCTAGGGATGATATCAGCCCATGGTTGGCCTTTCTTGTTATGTCTGGTGAAATTAAGTAAAGAAATAAAGGTAGAAAATGTATCAGAGACCATCATGAGAATTGCTTTATTATTCCTCTTTTCAAATCATTATTTTGTGTTAATTTATAATTATATTATTGTTGTTATTATTTCTTTTTGTTATTACAGTCTTCAAAATTGGATTCAAAAGTGTTTTTACCCTAACATGCATACGTTTATTTACAATGTACATGCAGTAAGGTAGATTCTTCAAACAACTTACAAGTTTTGTTTTTTGGAAAGTGTTAACAAAAAAAACTTGTATGTACATCTTTCAAATGTGTGAACCTTTATGTAGGCTTGGGGTCATATATAAAAAGTTAAAAAAGTAGCATTCTGATTGAAAACAGTTGTCATCTTTATAAAAGTTCAAACAATCACTATATTTCAAATTTTATAAGTGAAATTTTATATATCAGTTCCATTACACTGATACAAAAAGTTTGAATATTGTACAAAATGATGGCATTCTTATTAATGAAAGTGCAATTACTTTGAATACATCCGTGCTTTCAGAAGGTCCCACTCAACACTCATCTTCTCTTCATCAATGCCAGCTTGCTTCAAGATAGGATGGAAGTGGTTGGACAAAGTTACCACAGCATCATTTCCAAAGTCTGAAAATAAAGAGCCTTGTGTTATTCATATTCTTTCTTATATTTTATATTTATCAATATACTGCTGACTGAAAAGTATTCTTACATAAAAAAGTAAGAATGAATACTTGAGAACATTTATTATTAGTTGAGATATTTCTGATGTTAAGGACTGAATATATACACAAAAGCAGCTTATTTTATATAAATCTTTCCATTCACTTTCCTGTGCAAATAAAGTCAATCATTATTATCATTGTTTTTTTTTCTAGTTCAGATATGCTTAGATAACATTTAAATTCTTTTTGCTATAAGCTAATGTACAAAATACCATGGAATTTGACTATGTAAATAAATTCAAATTGATTTATATATTTCTTTTGGAACCTACACTACTAAAAGCTACATGCAGTATCGGTTATAGCATAGTTAACCCCTGCGTCATCTTCTGGCCAGAAGTTAAAGCTAACAATTTGCATTGCCTCCAAGACACCATTGGTAATGTCTTCAAATCGTCCATGGAGGCTCTCTTTAAGGTGATCTAGCACAGATGTCATGTCACCTTCAATATCTTCAGTTCCTATCAATTTCTCACCATTCAAATCACCATTCTTAAGACCCTATAGATGAGGAGTTGTTTTCCTTTTAGAAAAAAAAAAGTACAAGGAAAGAAGAAAAATGTGAAAAACATAAAACATGAAAGTACAAGCATGACATTGTCATAAGACAATGTTTCAGACTGGAATACATGAAATTCAATCCTAAGTAGTTTCTGATAAGATTATAAGTTTTCCACATTAATAAACAGAGTCTGTCTGATGGTCAGACTTATGATGTGAGATTGCTCTCAGCAAAGTCATTATACATGCTTTTTACTTTCTCTGAGTCAGGCTAAAATCTTCATCAAAAATTTGACACAGAATGCGATTCCATCTTACATTTTCCTCTCAAAAGAAAATCAAACCTGACATCAGATTTAATGATAAAAAATTTGTCAAAACAGAGAGACATATATGAACTTACCTGGTCTTATACTTCTGAAGAGTGATAAGAAAAGCCACAGTCGAATTCGTTTTCTGTGAAGTGAATGACACAGATGACAGTGTTACCACCACATTAAGCATAAATTGGAAGAACTTTATCATGTCTATCAGCTTTAGGAGCTTCAAGAAAGCCTTTGGCTTTGGTCTTAGCATCAGTCAAATACCCTGGTTGTGTGTTTCAAGCTATTTCAAGGATGGAAATAAACAGAATGGAGTTATAAGAGACTGATTGCAATGACGGTTACAGTTATTTAAAAAAAAATATTTAATGACATAGTCTTCAACATTCAAACTGTTCTAATTATGAAACTTGCTATGCTACAATTTTACAAATCAGTCTTTGACTAAATGATCCCAGTTTGATCCAGTTGCAATTTATCTCATATAGGTGGGATCTTCTTATTATCTGTTTAAATACAGTTTCAGATGAGGCAGCCATCTAGTTCCTCCAGCTCTCCTAGGTACTGCTACAGCGTCCTCTACTGCCTCCGTTGCTAAGTTCAATCCACTCCCTTTTTGTGAACAGTTCTGTAGAACTTGTAAATGTTGAGGAGGAATGAACTTTGTGTGACAAGTAACGGAATACTCTTCATTGCATCCTTATACGCAATTTCAAGACGATGAGCAGTGCAGTGTATGGCCAACAGAGGTGGACTGATCTGTTTCAGGTTTGCAGCTAATCCTTGATTCCTCCCGAGCATAACCGCCGCCCCATCTGATCCAAACCCAACAGACTTCCTTTGAACACAGATCTGGTCAATGCTTTCATCAAGGCTGTGATTGATTCCCCGTCTGCAGTTGCAATATTGGCCACAGCAACAAGGTCAATAGCCAATGCCCCATTGATGGCATACCGAACATACGAAATCTCTTCCTCCATCACGGATGTATTTGTTGAACCATCGCTGATCAAAGAGATGAACTTTGTTTCCCTTGTTCTTTTTTTCCCATATCAATTCTTTCCACCTAAAGACATGTAATTAACACATAAAATGAATAAAATTAGAACTTCAACTTGCACATATAAAGTAAAGAAATATAGCAAAGGTTTAACACACCAAATTTCTTTGCTTATGTTTGCTTGTTTGTAATTAAGCACAAAGTTACACAATGGGCTATCTGTGCTCTGCCCACCACGGGTATCGAAACCCGGATTCTATCGTTGTGCCACTGGGGAGCTCTTTGCTTATGATTTTTCATTTAATGTTTGTATCCATAATATATTTTCATTTCGCTGATGCAACAGTGATCTTTTCAGAGGCAGGATAGTATATGGATGTGAAATACCCCATCTCGTGGCGGAATTTGAATGAATCTTAATGAGGGACGAGCGAAAATAAAAACTTCTTTTAAAAAAATCCTTTGAGAAAGCAAGGCGATGACGTAAAGTTGTACTTCGTTATACTTAAGACATATAAGGCCGATCTGAATACTTTTATGACTCCAGCAGAATAAATCATGAACATTGCTTGTTTCGTTTCACAACTCTAAAATATTGTTTTGTTTTGATTTAAATATAAACATATAAGCGTAAGATATGTATAGTAGACAAAACACATGCATGTAGGCTATACATCTACTTATTCAGCTAGCTAGTCTGAACTAGAAGTATTGCCTAGCTGAATAAGTACATCTGAATTTCAAAGTGATCTTAGTCTACATTCAAGACCATGTTTCTAGAAAAAACAGTTGGGATAGAATCAGCATTTTGGATGGCCGTTTCCAAACGCGTTTCCGTACGTTATTCGGAAATTGCCACTTCATACAATAGTTTGTTGGGAGTTCGAATGCTGACTTGAATCATGCATAGAGAGAATAGAACGCACTGCGCTCGTTGACCTAAAGCTCTCCGGATTGGTCAATCTCGGAAACAAGCCCCTTCCCTCCGAAAAGTAATATGTGACAGTCACGTTTCGATACGCGCTTATGTTCATAGAAACTTAGAATCTGCCCAAAAGATGTTTGGAAATGCACTAAATTTATTTTTCGCCTTTCTAAACGACGTGTTAACATGTGATTTGAATCCATACTCACAAATACAAAGTAGAATACACAAATAAATTCATAATTATTTTGCAAGCTCAACTCTCATCAGCAAAAATAGTTACTAACCCTACATGGTCCCTCC
This sequence comes from Limulus polyphemus, assembly GCF_000517525.1. Taxonomy (NCBI): domain Eukaryota; kingdom Metazoa; phylum Arthropoda; class Merostomata; order Xiphosura; family Limulidae; genus Limulus; species Limulus polyphemus. The sequence goes on from NW_013667159.1 coordinate 115,686, forward strand.
ATCCCAATCAGTTGATTTACTAGTCGAGGTCTGTTTGGTAGATTCTCAACTTCGTTCATGACTTCTTACAAGTTATAGGTATAGATTTAGGTGTACTGAATACTAGAATCTAGATCTTAGTCTAGCTACTGTTTTCACCGTAAATTATGTAGATAAAGGATTTACTAGCAACTTGTAACTCCATGCTTCAATTCGGTCAAATTAAAACCTGAACTTGTGAAAACTAAATAAACAAACAAAAATACTGATAAACGCCGACTTGACACCATTTGTAACTTCATGCTTCAATTCGGTCAAATTAAAACCTGAACTTGTGAAAACTACAAAAACAAACAAAAATACTGATAGACACCGACTTGACACAATTTGTAACTCCATGCTTCAATTCGGTCAAATTAAAACCTGAACTTGTGAAAACTAAATAAACAAACAAAAATACTGATAAACACCGACTTGACACCATTTTTTCTGATTATAAATAGCAAATTACAATGTTATTCCTTAAACGATTGTAAATGTATCTAGAGCTAGAGTTTAGATCTGGACACAATTCAGTGCGTCGTGCTGCATAAATTTTGTCACTATAAACCGAATTTACCAAGGTTGATAATACATCAAATGAAGTTTTGACATAGAGTCTTTATCTAGTGTCTAGTTTGCCATCAACTCAGTCATCCAATGTTTACTTGCCAGAAATTAAAATACAAAATGATATAATTTTAAATCTAACGAGCCCTCCCCTTTTTTTTAATCGCGTATGAATTCATCAACCCACATTTAATTAATATGGATTGATTGTGTCTTCAGTCAGTGCTGGTCCTTCTAAAAATGTGTCAAAAGCTTCATTTACTTCTATTTAAATACTATCAAAAAATGTCATTCAAACTAAGACTCCTGAAATAAGAGAGAAACAAGGTTTACAGAACGTTTCCTAGTATCTTGCAGACGGGACAAGGGATTTAAATTGTTGAAACATCAAAGGAAATAAAAATATATCAAAAGTTAAGTATAAAACTATTTTTACAATAAAAATAATAATTGATATGAGTTACAGCCAAATTAAAGCAAAATTCAGAATAATTACTTACTGCTGTTTGGACCCCACTTTGAAGAAAAGTAGGTCAAGTCAGAGCAAGAACGTCTTCACGCTTCCAAGTCGAAGCTTCAACTGAGGGTTTGTTTACGTGTGCACAACTGTAAACTTAACTTGGCTCGTTCCTTCTACATATGACAAATATTTTGCAGAAGTTTTAGAGTACTGTAAACAGGATAATGGGCACTAATGAGCTTATTTTGAACTACTGACCGCATGGAAGACAGCCAGTCAGAGCTTCCTATCATCCACCATCCACGCTAATGGATCGACTGTCATTTTTATAACGTACTCACAACTTAAAGTGCGAGGAATGTTTCTGGTATCTTATGGATTCGAACTTGGCTCGCCAGCTTCATAATTCTGAGCTCTATTATAGGACCAACCGCGATCTGAATCTAAGCAAACAAACAAAAATGGTAGCAAAGATTACTAAACGTTTGCATACACATCTATCATATTTACGTGAGGCGCAAATGTTACTCCAAGTTATGTACTTTCAAACGAGTTAACATAATGAATATTTTAAGACAATACTTTTATGTAAATATTAGTGTGGACTTAAAAATTAAAGTTTATATTAAAAATCAAATTTTAAATAAAGCCTAGTCTAAGCATTATATAAATACGAAAGTAAACAGATTACTGACATACAAAAGTTTACGAGTTGTGTTTTTTTTATTATTACTGCTTGAGAATAAGCCATGATGCACTGCGCCAAGAGTTTCTCGTACAAGAAAACATTACAGGATAAATTTATGATGTAGAGAGGCCTAATGCATTCTTTGATTGGCCGTAACCTCTGCTGAATATTGTAGTTTCGCCTATTCAATGCTTATCAGTACAAATTGGGCCAGCAAAACAAAGAAATACAGTTAAGCCTCTTATGTTACTATACGGTGAATTCAAAAGGACGCAAAATCCCGATAATCTTATATACACTTCACCATTATAAGAGGCTTAACTGTATTTCTGTGGTTTGCAGTCCCAAGCTGTGCTAATGAGCCTTGAATAGGCGAAACTGCGACTCATAGCAGAGGGTGCGGCCAATCAAAAAAAAGCATTAGGCCTATACGTCACAGATAATATTTTCAATTCTAACTTTGATGAAAAAGAAAATAATATTATATATATATATACTCATCAGATAATTGGTTCGCTGTATAACATTCAATAATATATTAGGCACAATGCCATAATATTATTTACTCACCTAAATTAATTTAGGTTACTCTATGGTGAATTAAAAAGGACCCAAAACCTCATAAATGAATAATGATTGATTTTATTATAACATGTTCTGTATTCTACTATTATTATTGTAAATATGGTACTGTGTTATTTCTAAGCCTGGTGTCTGTTCGAGGCTTTTCATCTTAAACCAAGTTAATAACAAACTCTTCAAATTCTGTTGATCTTGATAATTGTGGACTTTACCGTGGATCTCTTGGTTTACTATAATATGATCAAATAAACCAGTATTGCTATGGTTGCTCTCATAATTGTCTCATTTTGATAAACCATTTATTTATTCGTGTACAATAATATCATTTCATGCATTTGAAAAATCAAATGCTTCCCTTTTATAAATAGAAGTCATATTTTTCGTTTACTTATAATACGTAACTCATTTATTATGCAAATTATTACTGAATTTTTAGTCGTGTCACACGGAAAATGTTATCACTGCTAACCGAAAGCAATGCTACTTTGAATATATAAAATGTCATAACACAATAATAAAAAAAATCATTTTTCCAAAATCCGTTACACCATACCCGATGGCCATTGCCTTTTTAAAATACGTATAGTAATATATTAAATAATATTTAGATCTGCCAAGGTTGAGGAATAACTGTAAACTTTGATACCCATTACGGGTATCGGAACCCGATTTCTAGCGTTGTAAGTCCGCAGACATACCGCTGTGCCAATAGGGGGCTATTGTTTTAGGAATGAATGAATTGTTTTTAAATAGGAGAAAACTTATGTACTGTGATATTATGCAAAGTTATTCAGTGGCGTAATTAGTATCGTCAATAATAATTTGGTGTGGGTTTGTTATCTTAATCTTTGAATAGAATGGAACAACAATTGAGATTGTAACGTGGTATTACGTCATTAAACAATAGTGTAATAAAAGAATGGATAATGATAGTATTCCAACCATGCTATGTTCGCAGCATCCATTGCCGACGAGACGTTTCACTGAATCCAGAGCCCATCAGACCGGCTGAGACAATTGATGTTGTAACAAATGACTTATATAAATAGTGTTCCGACCTCAACTGTGTTTGTTGTGTTCAGCCAGCATGGTGAGCGCTGGATAAAGCGAAACGCCTCGTCGGCAATGGATGCAGTGAACATAGTGTGATTCGAATACTGTTATTATGCACTCTTCTAACTGTTAAAAATCCCTAAGGGACTAGATATAGAATGAAGTGTTAAAAATATAATACTAATGTCTAATGACAAATAAATTAATTATAATCATGCTCGAAAAAAATGTTCACACCAAAATAATGTAATAAACATCAACAACAGCTAAGCAAGAAAAACAAAAATTAGAATAAATATAACATACACCACTATATTTATTAATGTTGGTTTTCGTTTTGTGATAAAAAGAGCTTCTTCAATTTTTCTACGATTTATTGTTTTCTTTGTCAGTGATGTCAACATCTCAAAAATCAATTAAGTCATTATTTTTGACAATGTGTTCAAATACGTGAGTGGGAGATTTCAAATGTTCATTCAGTCTTGTTGAAAGTATGACGTAGTACTTTTAAGTATATAACGTGATGCTTCCTCAGACTGAGACAGAATGTCTGCAAAACTCATAGATCTTATACAAGTGTATGTACAGAGCAATAAAAGATCACGATCTAACATTCTCCAGTAAAGGGGGATCGTCTTTTCACTGCGTTTGTGCTAATACACACAGTGTTGTCTTACGTTATCAAAGAAAGGTTTTTTTCACTGTATGTTTACCATTGTTTCCAGTCTCTTTCTTTGCACAAACTCGGTTTGAGATAAATTTACTATTACTTCGAAATATCTACTGGTATAATCTTCCATTATATAGTGGACCTGTCTTATTTATTCTTTAAAAAAATCAGTTTCAACTGAAAATATCACACCATTCATTATTATTCTATTTTGTTCTGTTATCTTCTTTTTTGACACGATGGGCTTCTGTAGAAAGATTGGTATTACAGATCTTCTGTGGCTATTATACTTCTAAAATCATGTCTTTTGTTGGTCTATGTATTGAAGTTCAATATATATATAAACAGGACTAATACATTGGAGTAGCAGAGAAGACCAATAAAAGTAAGAATACGGGAGAAGAGTAAACATTCAATAATACTGATCTATTTGCAATATCTCGTCAGATAAGAAGGACATACATAATATACATACTATAATTGGATATAGACCATCTACGAGAAAAAGTATGTTTGTTTGAATTTCGCGCAACCTAGCCGTCCCTAATTTAGCAGTGAAAGACTATAGAGAAGGCAGCTAGTCATCAACACCCATCGCCAACTCTTGGGCTACTCTTTTACCAACGAATTTGGTGTTGACCGTCACATTATAATGCCCCCGCGGCTGAAAGGGCGAGCCTGTTTGGTGGGACGGGGATTCGAACCTGCGACCCTCAGACAAAAGAAAGAGAAAAATAATTATTATATATCTGCTTAACTGATAACATATTCAATTACAGAAGTCGGTAAAACCTTGATATCCTTCCTGAAACTATTCAGATAGTTGATTCAAAGTCCTAAGGGGGAAGACCCCAGACGAGATAATACACCCATCCTTCTAGCGAAAATCCCGGCTTCTACAGTGGATTAGTAGCTGAAACAGGATCTAAAGTAATTAGTATCTAGTAACCAAAAAAGTAACTAATTAATAATTATATTTAGGTGATCGTATATGGTACTAACTACGAAATTTTATTATAACCTCTAAAGAAAGAATTATATTTTGTTTTCACGTTCTTATGCAGTAGCATCGTATTATTAATTTGTAGTTATTTTAAACACGTTTTTTAAGATGTTTTTCTTGATGATATTACAGATTTCTTTCATTTTCACCAAAGATAGAACTGAAAACAATTTCTGACGCAGAAGCCTAATATAGCTGTGCTGGTGAACCTTGAATAGGCGAAACTACATTGCACAGCAGTGGGTGCAGCAAATCAAAATACATATTAGGCTTTCACGTCACATTTTATCATTTAAATTTTGTCTTTGGTTAAAAAAAAACAATCTGTAAATCATCATCAAACAGTCAGTCTATTATATCATATCGAATAATAAACTTGGCGCAATGCCAGAATATTATTCACATAATTAAATTCACTTAGGTTACTAACTGGTAAGTTAAACGGAATTAAAAACACCAAAAAGATGTTTTCTTCTTTCATTTTTATAACATGAACACTTGTTCTTTATATATAATTATATGGTACAAGTTTTAACAACGGGAGTTATTGTAAGGGTTTTGCTGACGAAAACGTTCTTCAAACAAGGATTTTCTGTGACGTAACAAAAATAACTATAACCTAATTGAGAATGTTTTGATACATAAAGAGTTTGGACTAACTGATCAGTGACGGAGTGAACATAGAATAATTCAAGAGAATCTTTAGGAGAAATCAAAGTGAGTCCATACTAGTTAGTGTGTTAGGCTACTGGCTTAGCATAAGTTGAAGACAGAAAATAGAAAACATTTTGTCCTCAGGTCTTTTAGTCATTGAACCTGGGCGAATAAGACTAGATATAATTAAAGGCGTGATTATTTAAAATAAATTATCTGCTTTAATACTTAAAACGGAACTTCAGCAAGTTACTTTGCTTGTTTGTGAAACTTAAAATACGTGATTTGTACATCATAATGGTTTGCAATATCCTATTTTTACAGTGACTTAATGTGACTTCTTAATTTACAATTCATCTCAAAAATCCGTGTTTCTCTTCCACAAAGTGTGAAAAATCTTGAGTTCTGCCTTAATTGCATTGTGCCTTTTATCTCGTTGTATAAATGTATTCTGCATTTCAGGTCAAAACTTTTTGAATTACCAGTTTTACATGTAGATTTTTCTCTTCCGGTTCAAATGCAAATTTTTAGTAACCTGCTACATATTCACCAACTTCAATTAAAAAAAAATCTTCAATTGACAAAATTGTCTTTAGATATATCTTTCCAAAAACCATAATGTTTTATCTGACCGTCTTTCATAAGCCACGTTTTCATACTTCATCAACTCTTACTACTACCTTATTGTGCTCTCCTTCCTAAACTTTGTAGTTCATGAAGCACTATGTATTATACGATCATCCTTCTTAAACTGTTTTCAATAACGCTCATTGCGTTATTTGGTTATCTTTCCTAAACTATACCCTTAAACATCTTTCTTAAACTATTCCCTCAATAACCTTTCCTAAACTATTCCCTCAATCATCTTTCCTAAACTATATCCTCAACCACCTTTTTCTAAATTCTTCCCTCAAAGATCTTTCCTAAACTATACCCTCAACCATCTTTCCTAAAATATTCCCTCAACCATCTTTCCTAAATTATAGCCTCGACCATCTTTCCTAAAATATTCCCTCAATCATCTTTCCTAAACTATATCCTCAACCATCTTTTGCTAAACTCTTCCCTCAACAATCTTTCCTAAACTATATCTTCAACCATCTTTCCCAAACTCTTCCCTCAACCATCTTTCCTAACCTATATCTTCAACCATCTTTCCCAAACTCTTCCCTCAACCATCTTTCCTAAACTATATCTTCAACCATCTTTCCCAAACTCTTCCCTCAACCATCTTTCCTAAACTATACCTTCAATGAACCGTGCTGCATTATTTGGTTATCTTTTTTCATCCATACCTACCATATTTCATGACAGTTTTAAGTTATTTTTCATGAAGTATGTTTTATATAAATCGTGCGTATTACTGCACCATCTTTCATCATCAGTGGTCCATTGCCCTCCGTAAGTGATAAGTACTGTATTGTTTGTGTCATTTCACACAAAACTGACATTTTAAGATGAGAAATAAATAATAATAAATTACACAAAAAGCCTAAGGCAATGTTATTATTATTATTATCATTTTTAACGTTTTAAGTAAGCAAGAATTTTTAAAGACTGACTATTTTTTAATTCAATGATATATTCATATCTCAGCTGTGAGTTTGTGAATAAAACTATATAATAAGTGAATAAAAATTAAAGAATTAGATAAAAAAGGGTGTTTGTGTATTTATCATTTCCCGGAAAGAATTTCGGTTTTTAATGAGCTTTCTCACTCACATGTATTAAATTAGGCCCACCCTCACATAACTACCTATTAATTTTTTCTTATTTTTGTTTTCTATATTCGCAGTGAATAATGTGTCGTCAAACATGAAAACTCGTGGTAACGAGTCGCGCGGCCAAGGAAAAAGTAAGCACGCGCGCCCCAAAAAATGCAGCCATTACCAAGTCTTTTTACACGACGTGATTGTGTACAAACTCGGCCCCTCAGAAACTCACCCATTGTAACAGCTATACCTTAGATATTTTAGATTGTAAACCATGAAGACATTAGTAGTTAGCGCATCAAAAAATAAAACGAATTTTTGGAACCATTACTGAGATACAACCTAGCCGAATCTCATCGTATTGTTCGTTTTCTTTTCTTTTTCTCTTCATTTTCACAAACCCAATTCGTTTTTGGAGCGCACGTTTAATTTTCAAACCTCAGCGTCATCTCAACTTAGGTCACTACTTCCTTCGTGCTCACTCAACTGGCAATAGCGATTGCGGCTCGAGACAATGAGTTTTATAGCCCAAAAGGGCCAGTTTTATCTAAAGCAAAATATTGATATATGATTATATTTTAACTTTACAGGGGTAAATAATAATATTATTTTTCTCATTGTGCAAAATTTCGTGGAAGTATAACGAGTAGGTTTCGTGTAAAATGTTTGGCTTTATATTTCTCGTGTACCACAACCTCCCCTCCCACCCACACACACATATCTCCCATTGTAAAATTTTAAATCGCCCTTGCTAATGGATGGCATTTAGGCTGGCATCCGATGTAAACACGCGAGACTCGCGAAGTTTAATTATTTGCTGACAGTTATTACTTCTTTGTCCAAGCTAATAAGTTTATTTGCAAGTTTCATTCATAAGCCTATATACTCGTGCGCAACTGTAGCTCGCGCTAGATATATAACCATAAGACTCGTTTGTTTTCCAGTATTATTCACTACTAGATGGAGTACCTGTACGTTGGACGGGGGAAATAAAAACTCGTTTGTAACAAAGGGTAGGAATTTGTGCTTCTATTTTTTTTTTTCTTAACATAATAAACATTAAAAGCGTAATATAAATACATAAAGATACCAATACTGAAAAAAAAAGAAGAAATACTGTTTTCAATAATTATATCAATATGAAATTAGATGGAGAGTCCAACCTCCTCCTCATGACCTTCCTCGTGTCATCCTGTATCACTGTGTCAAGTTTGGTGCTGATTGATCAAGAAATGTGGAAACGTATAAAGAACAGATATGAAATGATAGATATACGACCGTATATTTTTTCCCGGACACACACTTTGCTTCATATAGTACATTCACTATATGAGGGGTGTGTGTTTACTATCGACAGTTTATTCACATGTACCGACTAATATTAATGCTTTGTAAGTGGTTTTGGCCAGAATTGTCTAAGTTTTAACTATTAATCACAATGGAAGTGTGGTATTAACTTGTTGTGTGTGCCTAGTGCTAACATTATCAAGGATGTTTTCTTGTTAAATACATGTATAACAAAGGTATATGTGTATAGTTAGCTATATAGGTATTAAAAACATGTATTTGCAGCTGTCACAGGATGGTGATTTCTATTGAGCAATGACGGGCTGCTATTGGAAGCTTTAGAGTTTCCTTAAGATTTGTACTTGCAAGCATGATAATATGGCTGCTGGTCATCACTGTATGCCACCCACATGGCGAAGTACATGGAATATTATAGCAACGAGTACTTTATTGATGGTGCCGGTTTTGTTGTGGCAACATTGAGAGTAACCCTGGCCCAGGTCTGTATATAATTTGTTCTAATTGTAAAAGCAATATACATGTTAAAAAGTTAGTATGCTCGTGTGGAAATGTTGTTCGAAAAGCGAATAGTAAGAAAATATGTAGTAACTTAAATGTATCTGCCAATTTTACAATAGATATTAGCTTTAACATGTCTTCTGGTTGTCCAGCTGGCATAGAAAATGATGCTGTTTTGAATTATCGATGTCCAGTTCACACAATATATGAATCCCCAGGTTGTAATACATTAACTGGACATCCAGTTGCCACTGCTAAGTGTAGCTTAGATCCGTATCCTTGTTAGCATGATGCAACCAAACAAACACTAACACATGAGCATACTTTAAGCCAACCTGTTCAAACATCTTCCAATTGTGCTAATCGTAGTGCAGTGGTGAACAGTAGTAGGAGGCAAAAGTATAAAGCAAACACGGAGACAAAAAGGCTTAGATCACTTCAGTACTATTACTCTCAGCCTCATATAAAAAGTATTAGACGTAAGTATTATTAAAGTAATTCAAGCTCAATACTAACATCTCATAGTAATCTATCTCTGGTAAAGTGTCTTGCATTGGATAGTTATTAAAGTAATTCATCTCTGGTAAAGTGCCTTGCATTGGATAGCTATTAAAGTAATCCATCTCTGGTAAAGTGTCTTGCATTGGATAGTTATTAAAGTAATCCATCTCTGGTAAAGTGTCTTGCATTGGATAGCTATTAAAGTAACCCATCTCCGGTAAAGCGTCGAGCACGGGATAACTATTATACAAATCCATCACATTTGAAGCTATATGCTAAAGATAGGTGTGATGCTAATCCTGAACCTGTACGTATTAGGATGAAGGGAGCATGTCATGAAGACCCGACTGTAAGGATTCGCAAGCAGCATGCTTATGCTGCCAACCCTGATCCTGATCGTTTAATAGCTAAAGCCTATTATGAAGAAAACAGTGCAGCTAGAAGAATCAAAATGTTAGAAGCCTATTTATTACAAACACCATGAGGTTAGTAAAGACAAGAAAATCGACACATATATAAAATCAAGTGAAAAACTGCTATTCAAGCGTCGATTCACGAAATTAATTGTAAATTCAAGTTGTAAGAAGTATAAAGGATGTGCCATGAGAAAACTTTTGCAGTTAAGCATTTTACAGCACAGCATTTGGTAAAATCTTTATTGCAATATCGAGAGACTTACCAGCGTGAATTCCTTAAAAATGTTTAACATTTACGGAGTATGGTGTTGGCGTCATTGTGCAAGGTCTCTGAAGCAACTTCTAACAGTGAGAAGATACACAAACTTTTGTATGGAGAAAGCTTACGCACTTCTAATACCGAGTCTTTTTCCCAGAAACGTCTTACTACAGTGCTGCTTTTGACAAAAATGGAAACGTCCTTTACAGTAAGTTTCCTTTATACAACAAGGGGTCCTTGTGGGAGTGGTGCTACTACTTAGAAGTTTCTGAATTGTGCAAAATTCCAATGCTTGAAGTAACTGAAGATATCTGCACCATATTCACTAACTTTAGTAAGTGTATTCCACTAGAAGCCAGGCAATATGTTCAGCATGATCCATATCTACGAGGGTACAACAGACAATGCCACTTTGATTCAAATTACTATTTTTACATCGTCTTGCACCTCATTGTCCTAACATCAGGGAGATAATCAATATATTATACAGTGTCAGAATGGCTGATTAAAAATTTGTGGCATTGACCCTGCACTACATAGATGTGACGTATGTGCATTGCAAGAAATTGCAAAAGAACAGAAAGTAAATAAAAAACCGTGTGAAGCTATGGATGAAAGAAAACTTCTTGAAACCTTCAAAACAACTTTTACCTTGTATCACAAGAAGTGTTTAGAGCATGCTGAGTCATGTAACAAACTATGTTACAAACGTGAATGTGTACAACTGGATCACTGCACCCAACTGATCACTTGTGACGATTGGGAATGGCCGGTGCAGTATATAGAACAACATCCTGCTCCTAATGATTGGTTGCCTACGGAACACACGTGTAGGCATTGTATAGAGAAATTCCATGGAGGAATACTTCCATTGCACTGCATGTGAAATGGATAAAATGTTTGATTCAGTTCCTTCAGAAATTACTCAGCTGAATAAATATGAAAAAATATTGATTCAATGAGCAAAAACCTTCCAGGTTGTAAACAAAATGAGGATGATGGCTGGAAAATGATTACCTCCTATTCACACGGTCAGCAAGGTATGGGGTTCAATGTTTCATATCCCTTTGTCCTTGCAACATACCTTAAAAAGGCTACCCAAGCCTGAAGAACCTATTCCAGAGCATTGAGAGCTATTTGTATTGTTGGGCAGCATATCTAGTCACAAAAATGTAGTTTGGCAGGATATGATTGACATGCATAATTTGTATTCAGCTCTTTTCAAGTTGAAAGAAATCAATCAATTATATCAAAACAGTAATTTAACAAAATCAGCATCAGGGTAAGGATTAGACCAGTGTTTCCAAACCTGGGCGTTTCTAAAATCCAGGGGGCAGTAAACTTTGAGGGGCGGCAAGGGAGAAGATAGAAAAGTTTTGAGGGTTTCAAAGGCTATATTTGTTAAAATTAAACCGTAAGAAATAGGGGATTTTCTTTCAACACATTTGAGCAAAAATCATTGTGTGTGTGTGAGTATTTGTGGCAAGCAACGCCCACCCCAATGGTTCTCGTCCATTCGTTGAGCATATCTCTTTTGGCGTCACTTTCGGTACTTCTATTAAAATTTATTAGGTGGGAGTATGAGCACTCATTGTTTGGTGGAGGGGGCCCTGCAGCAAAAAAGGTTGGTAACACCAGATTAGACGAAAGGATAACCGAATTTGTTACTGTAGAACCCAACATTGATACTAGTAAAGGTTTGCAGTCATAGTTAAGGAGCACCACATTATAACTCAGTTGCCTGATTGTATCCTTCTTGGATTGATACTTATCATCCCAACAGACCACCTGAGCTTGAGGATACTAATCTATATGATTTTCTATCCTGGTATGATATTGTGAACAAGCAGCCTAGTGATAGTTGATACTAGTGAAGTTAAAATTGCTGTAGACCAGGACAATGATGCTGAAGCAAATTATGAGCAATCTCCTGACAGAGAACGCATGGTCAGAAGAATTGCACAAGAAGAAGGAGCAGAGGTGTATCAAACTATACTATACAGATACTACATGCTCCTAGGGAGAATGAAAAGGCAACTGATCTTTACCAATGCTACATATTAATGAACCTGCCCTAGATTCACACTGCAAGCAGTTGGATGTATTGTGTTTCTCAGACCCCTATCCACATTATTGGGCTTACCATTGTATGGGACAGATCCAGGTACTGTATTACGATTGGTTGATGTAAACACGGTTTGCAGTCATAGCGTTAAGGAGCACCACATTATATCAGGGTTGCATGAGGATTCTGAAGATGTGTTTTATCCTTCTTGGATTAATACTTATCATCATAACAGACCACCTGAACTTGAGGATACTAATCTATATGATATTGTGAACAAGCAGCCTAGTGATAATGCTACATTCTATCTTATGTTTGGTCGCTTCTTTAAAAAAAAGGATACATCCATACATAATCAGCATTATAGATATAATCCACAACAAGACCCAGAGAAATACTCCTATTCCATGTTGTTGTTCAAGCCCTGAAGAAAATGCGATAGCCTAATGGCAGGCTCCTCCAATTGCAATGAGCCATTTAATGCTTCTAAAAATAGCCTGCTGGGTGATTTTAAACACCATGACCAATTGTCTCGTTTGCAAGAAGCGGGCATTAAAGTACGTGAACTAATTCAAGAACAGTGAGCAGAGGTGGAAGCTGAAAAACAGCAAATCAATGGCCTTCCTGCTAGTGGTCCATTGCACTATGTTGTTACTGAGGCATATGATGCTAAAGTAGAATTCGAATATATCATTCACCATGATGAACAAGTAGATGTGAATGAGATGATTGGGAAGTTGAATGAGGACCAACTGAGGGTGCTCAACAAGGTCAAGACTACCATAGAGGTCCGGGTTGCGATGCCAAGATACTTGGGTGTTTTTAGTGGGTATGGTGGTGCTGGCAAGAGTTTTTTAATAAAAACTGTTAAAGTATGGTTTCAATCAACACTGGTAAAGATATTGCCATTGCACCACCCACATATATTTCTGCATTTAACATTAATGAGTTAACTATTCACCGACTGCTGATGCTGCCAGTGGAACATTGAAAGACACCAAAGTATTGGCCCATGTCTGATAATGTTCTGAAAATTGTGGGTGAAAAGTTGTGTAATGTTACTTTATTCATCATTAACGAGATATCCGTGGTCAGTAATGTGACTTTAATGTACATATATCTTCACATTACTGAGATTTTTTCAAACTGAGGAAGCTAAAGGTAGATTGTTTGATCAACGAAACTTATTTTTAGGAGACCTGTTACAGGTACTGCTAGTGTTTGAAGGTTCAGTGTATACTCCTTTCTCATCAGAGGCTGCTCAAAAGCTCTATAAACTTGTGAAGTAGTTTGTTTTCCTGTCATGAGGTGCTGATAAATATGCGACAGAAATAAGAGCAAGGCTTTGTATCTATGGTATCCAGAATTCGTTTTGGTCATATTACTACCAATGATCCCAGGATGCTGGAAGAGCATAAGTTGTGTTTCAATGTTGACGGCGTATTTGGAAGAATGAATGTTACCAACCAGACACATTTGTGATGAGGTAAACAAAGACTCTGCTGTGATGGAATATGTTTATCTTCAGCAGAAATTTCGACCCATGTCCCCATCGTTAACTTCCTACAAGAAGAGGTCCAAAGCTATTCCCAACAGACAGTGGTGTGCAACAAAATCAGCATTGATAATTCATAAGCAACCTTGTAATCATGAAGCAGAATTGTTAACTTTTTTAGAAATAGTAATGGATTATCAAGCTATTCTAATAACATACTACAAGGCATTCTTTATAGGAAAGCTATGCACAACAAACATATGAATCTATTAATCAAATGAATCTATTAAACAGTTGACCAAGAACTATGAAAGTATTGATCACACAGCTTTTGATTGCACCAGTATTTGTTATGAGCTTGGTGACCCATTTGATGCACACTGTCAATAGAATCTTGTACATTTTCTTCAAGCACTTGTGCACCATTATACTAGCCTTCTTCTTTGATAAACCATTTTGTCACCACAGAAACTTTATACACATAATGTAACAAAATTACTGTCATAGACAAGGAACAAACACTCATAAATATTTCGGTTCATGATCCTCAAAAGAGCAAAAGAATTGATGATATGCTTGGACAGAGCAAGATATTAAATTGTGTAACAATCGTAACGCACCACTCAGATTGCGCACTTGGCTTGGTAGTGCTCAACAGTTAGCTGTATTTAAACTTGATGATTGGAAAAGTTACAACAGGTAGTGGTAAGGTAAGGCGAAAACTAATATCTACTCTGTGCTGAGTAGTTCAATTAACGTAGATAATTGCATGTTTAAATTGAAATCAAATGTTCACTACAGGCAAAACAAGAAGGCTGGTATTGGTTTTTGTGTGATTTCAGCAAATAGAAAATGGATTCACTATAATTATCAAACTTTAGCAACTGTATCTTGTCCCAAAGGGACAAAAGACTTATACTTAGTTTTTATATGAGAGCATTTCTAGCATTGGCAAGAACTCATTGTCAGTACCTGTACAATGTGCTAAATTGTGAGATGTAGAATTACCAGTGATCAATGATGCTTTAAAAAAGGTTAGTAACAACTTTAAAACAGGCAAATTGCAGCATAGATTAACATAAATTGAACCATTTGTTAAATCTGTTCCACCTATAAAAAAAACCACGAACTAAAGTAGCACTATCTGGTGTTTTTACTTTTAAAGAAAATGGATTCTTGGATATGAATCGTAAAGAGTAAATCTAAAGTAGCTTAGTTCACTACAGCTACTTACAAAGACTGCGAAACAATTGCTGTTGCTATACCCATTGTGCCAATAACTGAATGGCCTGATTATCCTGTTGATGAGGAATGACAGAGACAAGCTTGTAATTTACTAGACCTGAGGTTTGTGCGTCCATTTCAACATATATCAGGTAGATCAGAAATCATTCTAATTCTACCAAATGCTCTATCTTTAAAAAGGGTGATGGGAATTGCCATTCTCAAACTATATCTTATATACTAATTGGCTCTGAAGAGCATCATTTTGAAGCTCTATTGTTGCTCACATGCTAAGCATACCTGAATTAGTAAGTGGCATTGGGGATGATGGTCGCCAAAACTACTTAAATCGATATAATGGTGGCTACGACAGTGTTGAGTAGTATATTGCGCAGAATCAGATGGCTGTTGATGGGACATGGAGCACTGATTTTGAACTGTCTGTTTTAGCTCATTTTTTTGGATATACTGTTGTACTCTTACAAGCATGGAGAATATTGGATTGCTTGTTTTTCTCATGGGAGTAACAGAACTATACCAGAAAATGTACATTTTAAGTCAATGTACATATATTACACAGGTGTCCACTTTGATGTGGTTACCAGAGTATGTGCATCACAATCATTTGCGTGATTTTCTTTGTCTTGATGGTGCTATTTTTTGCAATATTTTCAGTGCATGTGTGATGAACTAATTTTACTGGAGAAAAACTTAATTTGTTTTCATATTGATTATTTGCTTCTAATTGTTTGCATTGTTTCTTGGGTTGTAATTATCAACTAGCAGAGGATTGAAAGGTATTGTGTGCCTGTTTACTATCATTATTTAAGAATTGTCAAGCTAGAGGTTAATGGTGAATTCTATATGATGTACAGTATGAGATAAATTGGATACATAGTTTAAAACTTCTTTCTAAATAAAGTAAACTCTTTAAAATTATTTTGTTATCATGTTTCTCAATTTTATTGACGAAAGCACAAGTATGAGTTACATGTCATTTGGGCGCTTTTTTGGCAGTACTAACATACACATAATCATACTAAAAAGAGGTCATAAGGTCCTCCCCTTTCCTGTTGTTGAGTCTTTACGGAAGAGCAAAGTTTGTTGTAAAGTACAAAGCTGACCAATCGGGCCTGGATTAATGAACAATCTAACAAGGCTTTAGTTTAGGGAGCTCAAAAGAGTCGGTAAAAACGTTTTTTTGTAATCAGTGACAATGATTGCTGTTCATAATTCATAATTTTAATTTTCCGATCCTTTCATGAATTGACTAGTTTTAAGTTACTGTCTACGAATAGACAGATCAAATATAAAGTTGTTCTTTTAATATATATATATATATATATATATAATATAAAGTTATTATTTTACAAAATATACATATTGCATATGAATAAATATTTTGTTCTGTTGCTGTACTGTATTTGTTTGTCTAATCTGGAATGTTGAAATACAACTACTTCATATGTATTATAGAATTATAGATATATAGATATAGATAAGAGCCTTAAGACCAATCGCGACGTGAGAGTCTTATCGATCGTTCTAGAACCCACAAGAAACACACCACTAGTATATTAACGGTTAACAGTATTTCCTATACGCTGAATCCGAAAATTATATCCATTTTTCTCCATCGCGTACAGATTCCTCACAAATTGACATATGTTCTTTTATATAAGTGAATCATTTTCATTGAAATCGGGTCACATTTTGTTATGCTTAACATGTTGACAACATGTTCTGTTGTAAATTGTTGACAGTTTCTCTAGACCAATCGCGACGTTGAGTCTTATCGATCGTTCTAGAACACACGAGAAACACACCGCTAGTGGTTAACAGGCCGAAGATCTGTGACATCTATATTTATTTCCCTATAATTGTAGTTACGAATAATGCAACCACCCTTTAGTTCAAACAAATTATATTGGATGTTTCTCCCCTAGTCGGTAATTCTTAACTTAAGTTTGTCAGGCACATTGGGTTTACCCGCAATTGCGGGGGCATACTTACACCACTGACCACGCAATATCGTAGGTTTTAAAATGACCTTTTTATAACTCTTTGGCTTAATGGCTTAAATACTGTAGCACAGTGCATACAGCTTACCAGATAAAGTTAATCATACAAAAAATAAGAATAGATAGATAACAGATAGCCAGCTAGATATTTTAAGCTGTTTGTTGTTTTACGTTTATAGAAAACCTTTGAACTGTAGTATTGATTATCCTTTGCGCTTTTGCGAAGTAGGAAAATCCAGTATAAGATACTAAATTATTATGTATGTAAGACACTTTGCTGTTAGGTTAGACGTAAAAGTATAGATTTGATGAGACATGAAAGTTGTTGCGAAAGTGTGTGTCTGATAAAATTTATTGTTTAGGAACGAAATCAAAATTGGTGAATTGAATTTGGATTCCGTCAGGTTTCAAGTGTTTGTTTTTTAATGATTTTATTTAAAAAATACTTCTGACAGTCTATTTATTGATTGTAACAAATTAACAAACAAGTTACTGGGTTATGAAACTACTAACAACTAATAATGTTGTATAGCATTATTGAGCATTTATTTTCTAATGCACAGGGTTATTTAGATATTGTATTATTAACCGAACAATGCTGTTTTTCTTTGGGTGTTCGTGAAAGAAAATCGCTAACGTTACATATTATTAACACGTAGGTCGGACTACCGAACATCGTTAATTAAGGTCAAGTACCGCTTTCGAGGGTACTTTATTCATAATGATTGTAGTGTATTACCAAAAGCGTGGATAAGTATTTTGTTTGACTCCTGCAAGGAGCACAATCAATCACAGAAGCCGATTTGTTATTCTCAGCTGAGAACTAATAACATTATAAAAAAAAAAGGAAGAAAAACAAAGCATAAAATCTCGTGTAAAAAATTCGCTGCTGTGGCTAGACAACCTAGACTATGAATAACCCGTATAATAATGCCATGCCTCCGGGAGAGTTTGCGTTCGCCTGCACTGTGTAGTATGCTTAGTGTTCGGAACAGCCCCTAGCGTCAGGGTGTTTTTAGACAGACAAGGCCTAGCTAGGTTTGATGTCTTGCACGTGGAGAGTATATATATCCAGCCCAAAACATAAGCAGGTACTTTCTGAATTTCGTTGGTGAGTATGAAAAATAAAAGAGCCGAGCCTATTGTAGGCTTGCCGCTGTTATTTCATCATTAAACTTTTCATAAACAATTTTATGACTTGAATATTTTTGTTGATTTTTTTTATTTCAAAATTTGATTCATAGTTGTTTCAAGTACAATATCATGATTAAAGTCACAGTTACTATCATTATATTCAAATATTTTTGGATATCGTCACTTCATAAGTGTATAATTCTCATAGCCCCGCCATTCTTAAAAGATAGAAAAGCGTTCTAGCTTGTTTTGTATAAGTAATATTTGAAACCGTTTATACTTGGTAAAACTCCATAATTACGGAATTGACTGCTAATTTACCATTAGGTGACTCTAGAAAACTAAATAAAAACATAGAAAAGCAGTCACAAAATGACATTTAGGGAGGATTACTAGAAAATGTAACACTATCATAAGTTGGAGTATTTAATGACATTGGTTCTCTCGAGTCTAACTGCTCTTGTTTTTTAGCATTTAAGATAGTCTAAACCCAGCAATACATTGTATTTCTTCACTTGTAGAACTATCTTTTAATGCTGTTTGATCACTTAGATATTAAGCTTTGTTTTCATATATTTTCTCTTCTTGCATTTGAAATTAAAAGCTTGAGAACATACTTGTAACCGGAAGTGAATCTAACGAAATCCTAGTCATTCTTCGAACGAGACTGTTCACCTATACAAGTTGATATATATCATTTGTTTGTATCAGAGCAAAGCCACAGTGGGCTAACTGCTGTAATCCACCATGGGAAATGGAGCCCCATATTTTTTCGTAGACTTACCGCCGTCCCACCGGGGGACTATGTATACTATTTTGTTTCTTTATTAAACTACGTAAAAATATTCAAAGAACAGTACATTCCCCAGTCTAGCCTTAACTACACGACATGAAAATGTAAAGGCCAAATTAGCATCCTATGAAGTTTTTCTTACAGTGTATTAAAATGCTCCGACTCAATTCCTACAGTAATCTTACATATATTATAAGGAAGGAGGATAACAACTTCTAAAGATTGATTGAAGTCCCCATTTACGGTTTATTACGATATTTAAAAAATATATTTAAAATCCTGGGTCTTAGTTATTTTCATTAAAATTGTCTAATATTAGGTATCGATAATGTTAAGTTATTCCGGAAATTATCGAAACGGAAAATTTACATCAACATTTTCTTCAAAGACTGTGAAAAATTGTAGAAAATCAAGTACATTTTCTACATGAGTAATGAATCTTTCCTCCTGAGATTCGATTCCCCATGATAGACCACTGTGTAGCTTTGCACGAAAAGCAACAAGCAATCATATTAGTATAACAGTTAGAGCACAATTCAGGTCCATTACACTAAATCTAATATGGTTATATACATAGCATACATCTCTGATGACATTTTCCCCAGAAATGTCCTATTATTGTGCAGTTTTCATTGGATTTACCACAAAATTATATGATTTTCAATAAACGAACCTTCCTTTATTATGTATCATAAGAATGAGTCTTAACATGGCGTCTATGGTAAATTGTAAAATACAGCCAATTTGGTCACTTAATTTAAACTGTTTGATTGGTGGTTGGTAAGTATTAGGACGTCAAGAAATTAATGTCGCCAAAAGACGTACGTCACGTATAATAGTTAAACGAACCGCCTAAACGTCACGTTATT
>NW_013667159.1:136211-152768 GCF_000517525.1 Limulus polyphemus
ACGTTATTGTAGCCTATATAATGTGTAAAGTTTAGTATACTCTAATCCCTTATAGTAATGGCACACGACGAGACACACATTCGGCATGTAAGGCTGTTTGAATACAAGAAGGGAAAAATACCTCTGTAGCCACAAAGAATATCAAAGAAGTTTATGGAAATGTTTTGAACGTTCGAAAGTGTCAACGATGGTTCAGAAAATTTATTTCAGGTGACTTTAGCCTTAAAAACTGTGATGGCAGGGGCTGACATGTTGGAATTGATATTGATGCTCTGAAGACGCTTGTTGAGTCTAACCCAAGGCAACATGCTCGTGAAATGGCTCTGAAATTGCATGTTTCTCATGAAACAATACGTAAATATCTAAGGAATATGTGAAAACTCCACATAGGTGTTTGGGTGCCTCACGTGTGAACGTTGCTTCGTCTCTTCTGTCGCGTAATGCGCATGAATCAATTTTGGACAGAATTGTCACTGATGATGAAAAATGGATTCTCTATGCGAATATTAAACGCCAAAAATAATGACTCACTCCTAGACAAAAACCACTTCCGACCCCAAAACCTGGACTCCGTCCGTAGAAAGTGATGCTTCGCATTTGGTGGGACATCAAAGGAGTAATTGATTTGGAACTCCTCAATCCAAAGCGAACTGTCAATCCAAAGATCTATAGTCAGCAACTGGAACGTTTAAATCAAGCCCTTCATCACAAACGCCTTTCACTCGTCAATCGGAAAGGTGTTCTTCTTCTCCACGACAATGCACGTCCACATGTGGCACGTTTGACACAACACAAGATTATGGAGTTGGGTTGGGAAGTTCTCCCCCACCAACCATATTCTCCAGATATGGCACCATCAGATTACCATCTTTTTTGTTCTCTGCAACACCATCTTAATGGGAAAATGTATGGAAATGTGGAAGGTGTCAAAGAGGTCATAGATATGTTTTTTGTTTGAAAGCCAAGTGATTTCTTTAATCAGGGCATTAACAACCTGATTGTAAGATGGAAAAGCATCATCGATAGGAATGGAGACTTTTTCATTAAATAAATGTTTTATTTTGATATATAAGTTGTTAGGGTTTTTCATTTTAAAAAAAGGCGACATTAATTTCTTGACGACCTAATAGAATAATGGCCAGGTGGTTAGGGAGCACCAGCTATCTCAATGTAAGAAGTAAAACGCTTTGGGGGCGTTATAATGTGACGGTAATTACCACTATTTGAAATTTGGAACTTTATAGTGTGACCTGCCCAAAGGGAAAGCTGTTGAAGAGAGGGTAATTTCTAGCAGAGAATTGTTGATCCTTCTTTATATAAAATAGCCCCAAATATTACTGGCCTCTCCCACTAACTGGACAAAAAAAAATGGTGTTTGCTGGTTGCTACTGATTACTTCATCAAAGACCCGGCATGGCCAGGTGGTTAGGGAGCTCGACTCGCAATCTGCGGGTTCGAATCCCAGTCCCACCAAACATGCTCGCCCTTTCAGCCGTGGGGGCGTTATAATATGTCGGTCAATCCCACTATTCGTTGGTAAAAGAGTATTCCAAGAGTTGGCGGTGGGTGGTGATGACTAGATGCCTTCCCTGTCGTCTTACACTGCTAAAATAGGGATGGCTAGCGCAAATAGCCCTCGTGTAGCTTTGCGCAAAATTCAAAAAACAAATAAACAAACCTAATAGAATAAAATGTTTACTATCAACACACTACATGTTGGCCAAATATGATGTAAGAGGTGTTAAACGATGATTTAGTTTGTAATTTCTCAAGAAATATGTAGCTTTTATTCCTATCCATTAGAAAATTATTTCGTCATACGTTATTTTAATATTTACTGCGAACATTGTTTTACATTCTTTTCTACCAAAACTAAAGTTTTCCTATTTATTAAATTTTCATTTAAGATACTGATCGGAGAAAGCCTTGGCTTTTTTATGGTCAAGCATCAAATACTGTTAACGATAACATCAACAATCAATTTCTTTATGGTCATTTACCGTTTACAGTAATATCTGTTATAATAATACTCAGTTTTTGTCTGTCCTGAAAATGCGCGCGCACTTAATTTCAACGGATGTAAACAAAAGGCGGATATAAATATACTTTAGTAGAGGTTTTGTACAACAACATATTAAAAGCTTATCTAAGTTTTTAAAAGGGTCTTGGAATAACATTTTAAGTTTATTTATTGATAGTATTAAGTACGGTAAAGTTTAGCCCTAACTAAAGTAAAGCAAAAAACGTCCACAAGTTACAGTGTTAATTTATCTCTTTATCAAATATAGGCCGTACATAATAAAGGCTTGACTAATTTTAGGCGTAAGACAAGTGGACTTATTTATATTTCGGTGTCTGCGTTTAGAATTATTTTGTATTATTCTAGTAACCCTTTATTTAAAAAGAACTATTACAATAAAAATACTGATTGGACCGCAAATTGATTGGACCATCAACACCTGTTCTCCTGATAAGTTTCAAAGTGTTAAATGTTATACTTTATGTTATGCTTGCGAAATTTTAACATTTTATGTATGGTTACCAATAAACGGCTGGTATTCCACAGCTGGCCTCCAAAACCATGGTTTTTCACTTGCAACATCTCTGTACTTAAAGGTTGTTTAAAGATAGATCAATTTGGTGAACCTGCTTGTATTAAAAGAGTGAATTATACTATTTTATAAGCTAAGTGTTGGGAAAGTTGCCTTTTATTCTCGAAGTGGCATTTTCCTTGGTTACTTGGTTAATTAAACAAATCTAAGTCACCAACAGGGACTGGCCAGTGTCTTTTTGATCATTATAATTAAGTGTCCCTCTGCAAAACAAAAGTTTGGAATCAGTGGTATATAAAGTTTGATTATACTCTTTACGACAGCTGTGTCTTATTAAACTGTTTCTAAACAACAAATTATATTAAAAAAAGGTAAGTTAAGTCTTAATAACTTTTTTTTCTCATATACTATAATTCAAAAAATATCAATATTTTAAATAATTTTGAGTTACTTGAGACTACTGTAGTTAGTTATTTTGTTAATACTAGGCTGAGCTTGCGATAGTTGTTTGACCGTTGCGGTTGCTATTCTCGTGTCGAGCAGCGATTTACATTAAAATAATAAACAATAAAATGCATAAAAGAATAGCTTAGGTTGCTGCCTACCTGTAGTTTGTGTTCGAAATTATAGATGGCGCCACGCTACCTGGACTGCATAATTGGAGAGCCTGTGCTCCTCGGGCATGTAATCATAACTTACAACTACAACTATAACAAACTGAAATCTGCCCCACACAGTAGACAACTTGTAACTAAAATCACAACAGTAACGTATGTTGGGTCAACAGACTGAAAACTGCCTCACACAGTAGACAACTTGTAACTAACATCACAACAGTAACGTATGTTGGGTCAACAGACTGAAAACTGCCTCACACAGTAGACAACTTGTAACTAAAATCACAACAGTAACGTATGTTGGGTCAACAGACTGAAAACTGCCTCACACAGTAGACAACTTGTAACTAACATCACAACAGTAATGTATGTTGGTTCAACAAACTGAAAACTGCCCCACACAGTAAACAATTTGTAACTAACATCACAACAGTAACGTATGTTGGGTTAACAAACTGCCTCACACAGTAAACAACCTGTAAATAAAATTACAATAGTTAGGTATGTTGGGTCAACAGACTGAAAACTGCCTCACACAGTAGACAACCTGTAAATAAAATCACAACAGTAACGTATGTTGGGTCAACAAACTGAAAACTGCCTCACACAGTAAACAACTTGTAACTAAAATCACAACAGTAACGTATGTTGGGTTAACAAACTGAAAACTGCCTCACACAGTAAACAACCTGTAAATAAAATCACAACATTAACGTATGTTGGGTCAACAAACTGAAAACTGCCACACGTGATAGGTGACTTAAAATATTTGGTTCATTTCGGATATTATCGCAAAGCTACACAATAGGTGTTTGCTTTAGTCTTCCCTAATTTTGAACTGGTAGACTAGAGCAGTGGTTGTCAATCTATAGTTCGGCGCTTTCTTCTGATTCGACAGTCGAATGGTTGCATATTTGCGGAAAGAAAGCGGCAGAATAATGGTCTGCCAAGGTACAATTTTAATCAGGTGGTCAGCGAAAATTACAGGACTAGAGAGAAGGCAGTACCCTCCACCATTTGTTAGACTGCTCTCGAATAGTGGGACATGACAGTCAGTCACCCTTATAATTTATAACGCGCCCACAGCTGGAGCGCGATATTCTTTTATGCAGCAACCACCAGGTCACGACCTAAAAGAAAGTTCATTTCAACCTGTAAAGAAACAATAAAACTTCCCAAGTATACTTTTGTCAACATAGAAGCTTACAAAACCCACTGAAATTGTACAATAAACATCTTTATTCATAAGGTGATATGAGTTTTCTGTGTGTAACATTAGCAGGATATAGTATTATACAATGATGCTACAAAGCTCCCCCATGGATTTAATCGCGTGCACAACAGCATGATTTCCTGCCATATTTTACGACAGACATCTGACGACTTTCGATTTTTTTTTCTTTCGGTTAGGTAGGTAGAGTAGAACGTACTAGGGTATATTGATCTGATGTACGAATCTTGCACTTGAAACCGCTGGTGAATAACCGTACATCAGTAGTGTATTCTCTGTTATTTTACAATATCTTTATGTAGTTTTTGTAAGTGGAAGAGACTGCTATAAAATCTGAAGTGTACGTTAAAAACCTCACAGATACCAGAGTTTATTATCTTCGCGTTGATTTCTTCGAAAGGGGTTCGAATGCCGCTTGGAGTGGTCACCTGTTTTAACCACTGGCACCACTATACAGTAATGTGTTGTCTGTCAGTCACTCACTAGATATTAAAATGGCGTCACATAAGTGACGCTTAACAATTTGTACTGTTGTCACGTCAGTAAAACGTGCACGTGCCGTGAATCACGAAAAGAATTATGCACTCTGCAG
Organism: Limulus polyphemus; assembly: GCF_000517525.1. NCBI lineage: Eukaryota > Metazoa > Arthropoda > Merostomata > Xiphosura > Limulidae > Limulus > Limulus polyphemus. The sequence continues at coordinate 141,204 of NW_013667159.1, forward strand.
GCTACAATACAGCATGACATATAAGCTTCAAAAGCAAGAAATAAACGTGTTTGTTACTCTTAATTTTGGTTTTATTTACTCTTGAAACAGAACACTTTCGGGGACCCTGCGGAAGTACACCTAGTAAATATACAGGTTTTATATATACATGTTTCTCGGGGATCTTAATAAGCTCCGCCCACCTCTTTGTATTTGTTTTGGATTCGACATTATTCCTTAAGTCTCATTACACTAGATATATATATATATAAATAAGAACGTTTGAGTATACTTTAATGCAAATTTTTCGTTCCTTTTTAACTTATTTCTTTGTTGTTCTTTAATAATGAGGAATAAAATTAGATTAAAAATTTGTGGCTGCGTTGTTTGTATATAACGTGTTTTTTTTTGTTGTTGTTGTTGTTTGTATTTTAGGTTATTTACACTTTGAATACCCGGCTGGATGACCAAGATGTTTTGATTCAGTCTCTTAAAGAAGCCCATGAGGAACGAATACAACAACTGATGACAGAAACTCGATACAGGATCTCTTACTACAAAGCAAAGGTTTTAAAGCCATTCGTCACTGCTAGAATATTTAGTTTAAACCCTTACTGTTATTTAATAATGTATAATATTATTATCAATAACACGATTTTATATGGGTAAAATTTTACAAGACCTCCACGAGGCAAGTGAAATTATGTTGTTTGATTGTAAAGTGATGATTTGAACTCATTGTGTGTGTGTGTGTGTATACGTCACGATTTTTCGTACCGTTGTTACACAAATTATCACAAACTTTCATCACTCGGATCACTCCCTTCTTCCGGTGAAAATAATGCGGATAACTTATGTGTCAAGACCAGTGGTTTGGATATTTGTCCAAAGCTACACAATGGGCATCTCTGCTCTAACCATTGCGGCTATCGACACCAGATTGCTAACGTTAGAAGCACTGGTAACACAAGCCTACGATGGTTTTATTGTCTTGACATTTTTACATGTTTTACAGTAATTCCTCTACGCTGAATCCGAAAATGATATTCATTTTTCTCCATCAGGTACTAATTTTTCACAAAACATCGTAACGCAATACACAAAAGAGAGACCACAACATGTAGTTTTGAGACTAAAAGACGTATATTTCACACAAAGAAATCAGGATGAATGATGATGCATATTCGTTTGACATCAATGTTCTTTCCTTTTCTTCAGTTTGTTTGCATTTTTGTTAACAAACATAATAATAATAAATTTTCTTTGTGGTAAGCGAAATGATACGTTGGTCTAAGTAAGAGGTTTTTTACTCCCGATTTATAAAAAATCCTTACGCGATAGAAAAAATTATTATTGTTTTCGAAATCTGCGTAGCTGAATTATGGGAAATCCGTTATTAAAACCAAAAAACTGTTATGAATTTCAAATTCTCAGGTCTGTGTAAAAAACGCCACTGCGGGTATCGACACCAGATTGTTAACGTTATAAACCCTGATAATTATCGCTTAACCACCGGAGGGGAGGATTAAGTGGAAAACGTAATGAGTGATAGAATAATAATAAGTGGATTTACGTATTGCAGAAATAAATTCAATAATTAAAATTCCCAACGATTTTTAAACTGATATTTATTACAAAAATAAACTATCCACAAATATTTAATGGAATAAGTGCAAGCTTAAATATGTTAATAATAGCAACCAGTAAGGTCGAAAATATAACTGCTAAGTATACCTGTAAATGTCGTAGGCTGAATTTCACCAAGCAACATTCATAACAATACAGATATAAGTAATAAGTCACAAGATGTATTTGTTCTGTATTTCCGATTGTAAACTGAAAAAACAATTAAAATTGAAGTCTTGTCATATCTATCAAGAAGTGCTGTGTCGATGTTTCACACTATGAGATAACTAAAATCTGGCTAAGAAAAAGTGCACGTTTATCCGATGTTTTCTACTACAAAAAGGCCCGGCATGGCCGGGTGGTTAGGGCGCTTGTCTCACAACCTGCGGGTCGCGGGTTCGAATTCCCGTTACACCGAACATGCTCGCCCTTTCAGCCGTAGGTGCGTTATAAGGTGACGGTCAATCCCACTATTCATTGGTAAAAAAGAGTAGCCCAAGAGCTGGCGGTAGGTGGTGATAACTAGCTGCCTTCCCTGCTAAATTAGGGACGGCTAGCGTAGAAAGCCCTCGTGTAGTTTTGCGTGAAGTTCATAACAAACAAACAAACCTACTACAAATCCTTTTATATAGAGTAAGAAAAAGTGCACGTTTATTTGATGTTTTCTTCTACAAAGTACGTAAAATCTGGCTATATCCGAGGTGAGTCCGTTTATTATGAGGGGAGAATAAATGTGGACTGCAACAGCTTTTTTGAAAACTTGTTTGAAATATGCATGATTATACCTAACCAGTAACAGTGACCAGTTGGAGACACTTCAAAATTCTGCTGCATAGTTACACACCTACAATCCTACTCAGTTTTGATGTCTTTGGATTATATCAAGCTATCCATTTTTAATAGAGTATTGAAAATTTAGTCGGATTTCATTGTCTTTACCAGAAATAATAATTAACGTAGCACACATCTCTATAGATCACTCGATGAACACCATTTCCGTTTTGGAAATGATATTTACAAAAAATATAAGAGAATTACACATTAGCTGAATATTGGCAGTTCTTTGCGTGCATACCATAGAAACAGAAGCTTTCAAATTCTGGCATAGCCAGATGGTTAGGGTGTTGGACTCGTAACCTGTGGGTCACCGGATCGAAACCCGTCACCAAATATGCTCGCCCTTTCAGCGGTGAAGGCGCTTAATGTGACGGTCAATTTCACTATTCGTTGGTAAAAGAGTAGCCCAATTTCGATGACGAGGAACCCACTTTGAGACTAATAATGGCTGGAGACGGCTTGAATGGGTAATGAAGAAAAACTTTAATATAAGTTTAACGTGATGATGACAAAACCTTGTCGAAACGTTGTACATTTGCTGTTATGTTAAACTTATATTAAAGTTTTTCTTCATTACCCATTCGAGTAGCCCAATATTTAGCGGTGGGTGGTGTTGGCTATCTACATTTCCTGTAGTATATCCTTTCAAAATTACAGACACCTGGAGTAGCTTTACTCGAAAATTAAACAAACAGAGGGTGTCGACATACGGAAAGAACAAACAGACTTTGCTCCACAAATATGGTATCTAGAATGAATCTCGAAAACTAAAACACATTATTAACACAACACTAGAATATTCTGGAGAAAACAGAAGCTTGCAGTTTTTAAATGTAACTCTTACTATCAAAGGACAGAAAAATGATAGACATACAACTAACTTTGCAAAAAAACGTCTTTTTTTTACATTATGAAACGAGATACTTTAATTGGGGAACTCAAAAGGATAAACTTTTCCAGTTAAGAAGCTATCGTTGAAGTCTTTAAACATCTTGAAATGTTCCATTTCTAGAATTACTATCTTAAACAGTTGACATATTCTGTTTTAAGATAATACTAAAACGATAATCCTGAATCTTACAAAAGAATATCAGATATAACGACTCTTGTTATTCCATGTATCTGTGACATGTCTGTTCCCCAGGTGGATGACACAAAATAAAACAACTGCATGGTAAAACCATTATCTGCACGTGTGCGCTAGGCCATGCAGGGGTAAAGCTAAACAAGGAAGCTAACAGTTTCACAAGAGAAACCCCTATATCAAATCTCCTGTTTTTTGTTGTTGTTTTTCTCTTTCACAGCTATAGCAGAGCTTCGAAACGTATATGACGATATGGGTCATCTACTCACAAAATCGTTGTTCATTTCATAAAGTGTTTAGTAATCACAAAAATCTATATTGACAGTCACAGGCAATGCCTCTTTGAACGGCAACATATAGAATCAGAATCACTGCGAAGTTGAAACTGACGAAATAGTTAAGGTCTTAACGATGACCCTCAAAATATGCATTGTTGCTTTTAGGCCTCCCTCTCTCTGCTTCTTAACTAATGTAGTTTTGAAAGTTTGGATATCAACAAATTACCTTTTTTTAAACCGCTTTCCATGTTTTTATAACACGCACTTAGATGACAGAGTAGAAAAAGTAAAATATTTGGATCGATTTCACAAGATCTGAAGTGATGAAGAGACTGTTGGGCAGTCGCAGAACAACTAAGTGTTGAGAGAAGCAATAAGAGAAAAAAATCACCTTGTAGCGTAAATACGTGCTTCGCGTATTTTAAATTTTGCTGTCTATAACACACGCACTAAAAGCTTTGAATCAAGCGAAATATGCGCTCAGTTATTTTTCAAAAAGCATTGGAAGAAGGTCGAAACATAGCAGAATAATCGTGCCTGCTATATAGATATATCTTTTGTAAACAGGAGAGAATATCTCCCAGGAAATGTTGGCTGTTATCTTGTAGTTAGCCTGCCTGACTATGAATCTGAAGATCAGTGGCTCGCGTCCCGTTAGCGCCATATCACACTTCTCACTTTGGAACCGTGGGTGCGTTATAACAGTAACGATCAAATCCCACTTTTCGATTAGAATAGCCCAAGAGTTAAAAATATAGATTGCTGTTCATTTACATTTTGTAAGGTTTCAGTATGCACCAAAATCATGTTGCATTTGTCTGCCATGTTTTACCTACATTTCCCAATATGTTTAGCAAGGAGTTGTTAAAGATCTCTGATGTCTTCATGTAATCTTATTGGTCAGTTTCTTTCCTGTTGTCTTTTCATCATTACAATGAAGTGTTTTTTTCTTTCTTACGAAATAATCTTCTACAAGCCATTTCGAAATACAATCATTGGTCCATATAACGGATGACGATCTCACTTGTAGGCCATTCAGTGGGATTTTATTTAACCGAAAGACCCAACTTAAATCTATGCTTGTTTCGGCTTTAATGCATGTCTTGTGGTAATCTAACCTTTTCATCCTTTCAGCCTGTGATCAAATCATGAAAACCTCGCTCACCAAGCAAGTGCTCTACCAACTGAGCTAAAGGGTTAATTGCACTTTTGCACAGCTCAAACTATCACATTGTCATTAATTAGTACAAATGTTTCTTGCTTAAATAATGTGAAGAGAAGATCAGTAAATCGTCTATATGTACCACTATAATCTTTGGCGGATACAACATCGCATTCATTATATGGAATGCTTTTTATTTCATTTGTGCATCTCTTTATAAGTACACTAAGTTCATTAAAATGCTCTCCTTCGTTGGAATATGCCACAGATAGTTCACAGTGTTAAAATGTTTCCTTCCTACTAAGCGTTTTCAACTCACTCGGCAGGGTGTAAGTTAGGTTAATTTTGTAGTTGAATTGTTTGAAGACAGATGCAACAGGAACTACTATACAGTTAACGCAGCAGTGGGTGGTTGTGATTTGTGTAATTTGTGCAAACGTTGCCACATGCTATTAAACAGTCCTGTGTTTTTCACTTTGTTCCCTAAGTTTGGAGTGAAATTATTAAACGTGAATTTAATTTTTCTTTCTTCTGCCCCTGATTAATTGCCAATTGATTTTACCATGTCAAAAATCTGTACAAATAAGTTAAAATGTAAATTTCTCTTAAATAAACTCTTTACAACTTTCTAAATACCTTATGGATTTTGATTTTAATATCCTTCAGTTTTGCTTGCCTAATGAATTTGGGTAATGGAGTAAACAAATTCATAAAAACATGAATTGTAGTTTTGTGTGAGCGCCATCTATTGACAAATATAAATAACGATTCATAAGGTTTATTAATTGTACAAAAACTATCCAATCTGTATATATGTACCACATATTAATTATATGAAAACACATAATGAAACTTCTTTCAGAGCTTAATTTTTTGAATACATGTTTTAATAATTGATATTGAACCAAATAAAATAGTTTATTTTTTGACATCTCTTGATTTCCTTTTTTATTTAAAATAACAAAACTTTATTAAAATAAAATTCTTTTTTATCTTTGTTATATGCAGGCAAATCATGAAGGAGAACTTCGAGGTAAAGTTAAGGAGTTGGAAACTCTTCTAAAAGAAGAAAAGTGCAAGAAAGCTGATGTAGAAGAACAACTCCACCTACTAGAGGAGAAACAATTGGCAAGAGAACAAGAGGAGGGTGAAACTTCTCAGAAACTTGCTCGATTATCTCAGGAATTTGAAGATGCTAAAAACGATCTGCAGGTTAAACTGAAAGAATATGAGATTCTTCATCAGGAACTCTTACGTGAAAAAGACTCTTCTCTTGGAATGTTACATAACCAGTATGAAAAGGATATGCAGAACATTGTCCATGACCAAAATAAACACTTTGAATCGGTAAACAACAATATTGTAAGCGAATTAGATAAAGCCTACGAAAATATTAAAGACTTGAAAGATCAGTGTGAACAACTGAAATTTGAAAATGTTCAAATAAAACAAGATTTTGAGCTAGAACTTACAAAACAGCTCGATGATTTACAGTCTGAAAAGGAAGAACTTAAATGTTATTTTGAATCAAATATAAAAAAATTAAAATCATACTATCAAGAGGAATTAGGAAAATTAAGCAAGGAAGAAAATCTAATTAAAACTCAGTCTTTTGTTAAGTGGGAGCAGGAAACCTTGGACAAACAAAAACAACTTGAATCAGGAATTGATGAATTGCTACATAAGCTAGAAGAAAATGAAAAACAAACAGAAAAGTAAGATTTTGCTCTTTTCTATAGAGAGTTACTATTAACTAGTAATTTGAATTGTTTCATAATATTAGTTCTATAATTATAACTCTGTGTGTTATGTGTTTCAGTAGAAACTGTTCGTATATACAATAGTGTTTTTCTTCAATCTTGTTATTCTGCCTTTAAATATTTTGCTTACTAAAGTGTGAATTTAAATCATTTATCTAATCTATGTACAAAATTATAATTCCTTTGTTATTTTCAAACATAAATCTGTTAATTTTTCAACAGTGAATGAAATTGTATGTTTTCATTGATGTGTAGGTTTATCTGATGATTACCTCGATAAAAGCCATCATGATTTTCTCTTTCATATCTGTTGGATTGAGAAAAGTAAATGTGTGTTTGATGTTTTATGTATAGCTATTTTAGTTAGTTACTGTTATCCTTTACACATGAAGAAGACAGGTCAGTTGCCAATAGTTTAAAATTTTGTACAATTTGTTTTTAAGAGGTTTATGTAAAAGAAACGCTGTCCTAATTTTTAAGCCCTAAAGACAAATATAAATTATAGAAGGCATCCTCAGTCTTCTTGCCATTGTAGTCTTGGAAAGATAAATTGATATATTCCTTCTATCACATTTGTTGTAGAAATTTATATTTAAGTACATATTATACTGATTAAAACCATTGAGAAAAATATATATAAATTAACCATTTTAAAATAAAAGACTTAAAATAATGTTTTTTTTTTACATTGTATAGAGTCACTTAATTATATTAATACTTGCGTACAGTCTAATTAACATGACATATATATTTATTGACATTGATTTCTGCCATTTGTTGGGTATAGCAAATGGAATAGGCTGGAAATAGAAGACAGTTTACAATAGGAAACTATTGAAAATTTATGTTTTAGCTTTTATGTTGATTAATTATAAACCTTAGGACATTTTGTTTGGTATTTTATAAAGATATTCATTTATTTTAATAGATTTTATAGTTTTACACTGTTACTAGACGTTGACCAAGAACAAATTAATCTAATGTCTTTGATAGATTTTTTTAACTGTAAGTTAGATAAAATATTGAGGGTGTAATTTGTGTCTGATACCATGTATATATACATAGGTAAAGATACATAATTTTCAGTTTTATCTTTGTAGTTATATTGCTGAAAACAATCAATTGAAAGAAAAAATTGAAAGCAAAGTAAAACACATTAAACTTCTGGAGGATCAGGTAAATATTTTACAAAATAACTCATTTTATTGATTTAATTGAGCTTATCCAAACTAAATATGTAACTCTTGTGCAATTCATTTCAAATTGTCACTCACATTTGTAATTTACTTTTTTTCATTTAACATAAAATTGCTTTTTTTTACACATTGCATTGTAAGATTATAATTTGTATTTGGTTTAAGAAAATATTTACTGTTTGAAGTGACTACATATGCTGTATGGATTGTAATTATGCTTTGAAAAACTGTATGTTATCAATTTAACAGCAAAATATTTGTTTAAAAATGTATGTGTATCACATCTTTGACAAACTATAAGAACAAAAAGTTTATTAGCAAGATTTATTCAAAATACATAATAGCATTTTAGAAAACAAGTAACTAAAGGTGTTATTTTTCCAAAGACTCTATTATACTGATATAACTTACATTTAGATTTCTCACCTGTTGTTTAATATTATATTTATTGTGAAGATGTGTTGTTATTACCTGGTTAGGTATCACAAAAAAGTTTATTTGTTCTACAGAATTACAAACATATTTTTATAATTGAATATTACTTCTTAGATGACAAAAAGCAAAGAGGAGCTACTGAAACTTACACCTCGACTAAAACACTCAGAAGCAGCATTAAATCAACTGAAAAATTCCTGCACAACACACACACAGGACTTGTTGGCCAAAACACGTAAGTAGAATACCCTTTTTAGATTTATTATCATTCATGGTCTTTTTTATTGTCCAATGTATGTAGAAACATTCTACAGATCAGGGTTAATAAGTTCTTGGACATTTTAGTATTTTAAGTCCTTTATAATAAATTAAACTATGTATATATACATCTAATATAGTTAGAAAATAATGCTAATCTAAAGTAGCACCAGAAATTTTCTACTATTCTTTACAAATAGTTTTAATCCCTGACATATGCTTAGAAGTCACCATACCATTGAATTAGTAACACCATTTCTTCTGGATTAAACATAATAGCCTGTCCTCCATTAAAATACAATTGGATGTCAAGCAATCTTCTGTACCCATGGCTTGAACCCAAGTACCTCAGTCCACATTAGTGTTATATGTACATGAGACTAATGCTGTACCAAACTGAACTACCAAAACACATATCACTAGTGCAGATAACTCTCATTCTGATCGTTATAATATCCACCTACTCAATCAAGCCTTATTCTTGCATCTACAACACAACTTGGCCACTTTAAACATACATGCAAATCTTTATGTGGAGTGAACTCTGAGTTTTAATACCTTCAACACGTGTCCTATATTTTTACTGTCTGCAGAGTTCTTTATGAAATGTCTTCTGGATTTATGTATTTCAAACCTCTAACAATCTTGAAACCCCTTGTGGTATTCATGGATAGAACCAATTCCCCAAAAAATGTCAGATAGAATATTTTGCAATAACTGTGTGTGTGTGTGTTTTTATAGCAAAGCCATATTGGGCTGTCTGCTGTGCTATCCACTGAGGATAATCAAACCTTCGATTTTAGTGTTGTAAATCCATAGACTTACTGCTGTCTCACCTGTGAACTCTACAATAACAGCAGAGTTTGCCCAGAAAATTTACAATGGTTTTTGTGAGAGAGACAGTTAGACTGATATTTCTCTATAGTGTGTAAATAATGAACCTGGCACATTTGGAACAAATTAATATAATCTTCATTGAGACAATAAAGAGAAAAGCAGTAATCATACCAACTGGTGTTTAATAATGGTTGGAGATGGCTTGAATGGGTAATGAAGAAAAACGTTAATATAAGTTTAACATAACAGCAAATGTACAACATTTCGACAAGGTTTTGTCATCATTATTAATCTCAAAGTGGGTACTTTGTCATCGAATTTGAAACTGGTGTTTAGTCTTACCACCTCCTCTATCTCAGGGATGAATGCTCTAAAATTAAACAGGATAATCCCCCCAAAAAGAAAGCATGCCCTTCTTGTGAGTTGATTAATGGAGAACTGAACCAAGACAACATGCTCAAACCTAGAATTTTAACATGCTTTAATTTGTCCAGTGGATAGCATCACCTTGTGACCTCTATTCCTTGAGAGTATTTGTTGACAGTCGACACCAACATTGCCCAGCAAAAGATATTCCAATTTTAACCAATCATTCAACCAAGATGCTTTATTTAATACTGAAATATCCATGTGGGCAGAGGAGATGTTACCTACTAAAAATAATGAAGTAACTAGAACAAAGTAATGTTAGCAACTTTCTGTACCATGAGTTGCTTCATTGATAGTGCTGAAGCTATATAGTTATAAAAATTGGAATGATTTCTATGTCACTATAGAAAGTATACAACACATGATATTCCTACATATCACACCTCTAACATCCTGCTGATCCCTTCTCTTCTCCAATGAAAACATATCAAGAGTTTTCAATCTATCCTTGTACATTAACCCTCAAAATCTGGAGTCATACTGTTAGCTGTGCTCTGAACTCTCTTAAATATGATGACCATAACAGAACACAATCCATATAGGGTCTAAACAGCATCTTATACAGTGAACCAATGATCTCCTTTGATTTATATTCAGTATTTCTATGTGTACAATGAAAGTCCTGTTTACATTATGATTAGCCGATATACATTTTCCAGAAACCTATAGAGATTTTAGCTATCCTCGTATCTTTTCCCTCATCAACTTCACCTAGAGTTTCCCTAACAAGACCATAAGAGTAATTAATGTGATGATAAGCAATATATTAAGATTGAAAGGTCTCTTCCAGGTGTTAGCTCAGCTGAGTAAATAGTGTAAACTTCTTCAACAACTGAGTCAAAGATCTGCACAAGTGATTTAATTAACCATCTGCTCAGTTCATATAGCAATAGTGATAAAATGATTACTACCTGATAACCAGAATAAGGATTCAAGACATTTAAGAAATCTGTTGTAATCAAAGTTTGAGCCCAGGTTCCTTGGTTAATCCTAGTGCTCTGTACTCTGCAACTAATATTATATAACTTCTCAACTTAACCACTACAGTATCAGTATGTAATGCACCATTTCCAAAAACTCAGTATAGATAAGTCTAACCTAAACATTTTAAATATCAAAAGGATATGGTTAGGAAACTGATTGTACAGCAGCATGTTGATACAATTAAGGGCTCATAACTTTATATTGTTTATGTTTTGTAGATTTTTGGTAACATTTAAAATCATCTAAATTATGGTGATGGCTTTATGTCATCTGCCCTCTCTTCAAATATTTCAAGCAAAATAAACCTATAGTCATATTCACAATAGCTGCTTTAGCATATGTTAGTTAATTACTTGTACCTTATGACTTTTTTTTTTCTTAAATAATAGAAAGTTCTACATAGCGTATATGTGTTGTGGGACAGAAAATGAAAGAGATTCAACTCAGAATTAGTAAAGATGCTCTGTCTTCTTTCTCATGTCTTTCATATTTGGTCTTCAGTTTTATTATGCAATATCTGTGGCATATGTAGAAAAATGATCATTTAGAATTCCTGTCTTTTTTAAAACCTACCTGATTTAATTAATTTTTATGTTTCAAGAACTTAACTTGAAATTGTTTGTTTGTTTTTTGAATTTCGTGCAAAGCTACATGAGGGCTATCTGCACTAGCCATCCCTAATTTAGCAGTGTAAGTCTAG
>NW_013667159.1:153721-195272 GCF_000517525.1 Limulus polyphemus
AAGTCGCGTGCCCTAACCACCTGGCCATGCCGAGCCAACTTAAAATTGTAAATTAACTTACATTTCTGTCTATAGAACAGTGTAGTGTGTTGAGTCTTCACAAATCGAGAAGTTTAGCTTGTCATCAGTAAGTTACATGTAAAAAACCTACATACCTTTCTTCTTTTTTAGTAAAAGAAAAAGATCACAGGTGTACATATGTTATTTTACAAAATTATACCACTTCATTATGCTTATAAATTGTTGGTTGCCAGTTTGTTACTTCTCCAATTGAACACCCTGACTTGGAAATTTTTCTTTTAAAACTAAAAATAATTTATTCATTGGTTTCTTCATAAAACATATTTTTTTTAAAACATAATGCCTAACGTTTTTGATATTTGTATTAAAGGAAAACAGGAAAAATTTGGTATTTTTTTAAAACAAAAACCTAAAACACATTAAAGTAAACATTTTCACAATTACATTTTTATAAACATCTTGGAACATGGCCAGTTTTCAACTGTATTATGTAGACAAAGTATGTACAGCTATTAAGTTTTATGTTATAAAATCATATTATCAGATGAAACACTGTGTCTACTTCTAGCTCATGTTTGCAGATGATCATAGCTATTAAGTTTTATGTTATAAAATCATAGTATCAGATGAAACACTGTGTCTACTTGTAGCTCATGTTCGCAGATGGATCAGTTAGAAAATGGAAGGTTTCTTTGTTGGAGATGATATTTCACTAATCTTTTGCGTAGCTCCTTCAGATTTTTGAATTAACAGTTATTCTGATCACAGAGATGTGATGTATGTACATACTTTTAGCTGTCTGTTGCCTTTAATTGGATCAGATCTTTGTGTTGAGTTGAGAAAACGTATGCTGCTGTTACTGAAATTGTATAGTACTGTTATTTAGATCAAATCTGTATACTAAGTACAGCTAACATATCTTGCTATCATTTTGGTTAAATCTCTGTGCTAAGTATGACTAATGTATGTCAATGTTATTTAAATCAAATCTCTGTGCTACATACGACTAATATACGTTGATTTTATTTAAGCCAAATCTCTGTGTTAAGTACGACTAATGTTTGTGGATGTTATTTAAACCATAGCTCTGTGCTAAGTATGACTAATGTTTGTGGATGTTATTTAAACCATAGCTCTGTGCTAAGTATGACTAATGTTTGTGGATGTTATTTAAACCGAATCTCTGGTCTAAGTTCGGCTAATGTACGTCAATGTGAGTTAAATAAATTCTCTGTGTTAAGTACAACAAAAATATGTTGCTGTTACTAAGATCACATCTTTGTGTTAAGTATAACTAAACTATATTGCTGTTATGGAGATTGAATCTCTTGCTATGTACACCTGAAGCATGTCATTCTTATTTAAATCAAATCTCTGCGTTAAACACAGCTAACATATTTTGCTGCTATATAGATCACATTCCTATGCTAAATACATCTAATATATGTTGCCATTATTTAAATCATATCTCTGTGCCAAATACATCTCAAGTATTTTGAAATTATTGAAATCATATCTCTGTGACAAGTACATCTAAACTATGTTGACATTATTTAAATCATATCTCTGTGCCAAATACATCTCAAGTATGTTGACATTATTTAAATCATATCTCTGTGACAAGTACCTCTAAAGTATGTTGCCATTATTTAAATCATATCTCTGTGCCAAATACATCTCAAGTATGTTGCCATTATTTAAATCATATCTCTGTGCCAAATACATCTCAAGTATGTTGAGATTATTTAAATCACATTTCTGTGACAAGTACATTTAAAATATGATTCTATTAGTTAAATCATATCTCTATGCCAACTACGCCTAAAGTATGTTGACATTATTTTGATCACATCTCTGTGACAAGTACATCTAAGGTATGTTGCCATTATTTTGATCACATCTCTGTGCCAAGTACATCTCAAGTATGTTGAGATTATTTAAATCACATCTCTGTACCAAATACATCTAAAGTATGTTGACATTATTTAAATCATATCTCTTTGACAAGTACATCTAAAGTATGTTGCCATTATTTTGACCATATCTCTGTGCATTGTACATCTAATGTATATTACTGTTATTTAGATCACATCTCTTTGCTGGAAGCAACTAAACTGGAACATGAGACTACCATTCTCAATCTTAAAGAGGATATTGCATTGCTAAAAGAAAAGTTTCAGAAACTGGAAAAATTAAAGTCAGAGTGTGAAACATCTGCCAAACAGAAAGAAGCAGAATTACTTAGAAATATGTCAAACTTGAAAAAGGTTTGTGTGACAAATTTAAAGTATCTGATTAAAATGTTATAGTTCTTTAGAACTGTTTTATCTAACTCCCTCATTGTTTTAGTCATTATAGTTTCCATTTATCGATTCCCAATTAAATATCTTAGACCCAAGATTTAACTCGTGACAAAACTTAAAGTTTTTGGAATTTTTTTGTTTGTTAGAAATAATATCTTGAAGCTATGCTGTTGTTTTTACACAAAGGATCTGGGAGAGTTACAAGAGTCTAAGAGCAGGCTTCAAGAACAGTTTGAACAACAAAGCATTGCTCTTAAATGCCAAAATTCAGAAAGGGACGAAGCAGTACAAGATACCTATGAAAAACAACTCCAAGAACTGAGAGAACAGCACAGGAGTCAGATTGTGACCGTAAATGATCAATGGGAACACAAAATGAAGAACAAAACAGAAGTGTGTTTATATATATATATATGTCTGTCTAAACAATTATCTGATAGAATTAGAAGCCTTACTTTTCTTTATTGACTTTTAACCTAGACACATTTTACACTCCATCTATCCACATATTTCCAGTTTGATTAAACTTATTCTTGTAATTTTAATTTGTTTTACAGAATAAATTGCAACCAATATCAACCAATACTTTTCAATGTATTTTACGTCCACTAGTCCAATTTGTTTAAAATCTCATATAGAGTCTGTCTATGCATAAATACATATACTGACTTAAACTTTAAAGTAAACATATCATAAAATAGTAACTTTTAATGTATTTAATTCTCCTGTACATTTGTGAAATGTCCGTTTATTAGCTCATACCAGCAGCATGATAATACAAACACACACTCAAGTGATTATGAGCAATTGAAACCTTTTCTTTAAATGGCAGCATTCATGTAAATTGTGCTTCTATTAGCATGCAAAAATAATTTTATTGTGTTTTTTTTTACTGTATTACATAATATTTACTAGACCTCTTATTTAATTTCACGTAACCCATTCTTCTAAATTACACTTCAAAGAAAGTTACAAAATATTTCACATCACTTTTTTTTAATATAAGAATAGATTACATTAACAAATTTTACATGTAAAATTCTAATTCTCTGTTTGATTTCAACCATTGAAAGCCGTTCAAGCACAAGCTATAACAAACATTAATAGTCTCATTTTGAAGTTATTTACTGACTATGAGAATGATCACACCAGTGATCAAAATGTTGTATCTGTTTTAAAAACAAATCTTCCTTATTGTAACTTGTAATAAAATTATATATATGTAGTTTCTTAAAAGTATCATTTTTACTTTAAGAAAGGTTTTCTGCATTGTAATGAATTATATTTTTTTCTATATTTACTTTACTAATTACATATTAATTTTCGTGTAAGGAATTTGATAATCAACTTGAAGACAAAAGACAAAAACTAGAATCACAGCAGCAGGAATATGAAACCAGTATTGCTAGTCTGGAAAAACAGTTAAAGGATAAGTCTCAACAAGAGAGTGAAAAGATCACCAGTTTACATATGGCTTTAGATGAGAAAAATAAGAATTTGAATAGTGCTCAAAAACTGGTCACATCATTGTCTCTACAGGTGACCCAGTTGGAGGAAGACCTTGCAACAACCAAAAGTGAGCTAAAAGAAATGAAAGAGAACCTTCATAAGACTCAGGTTTGTTAGATTTTCTTTATTTTGTTACTTTTAAATTTTTATGGACAATGAGCAAGAGTCAGAAGAGAGCATGGAAACAACTACGAATAACAGAAATACAGAGAAAATCAGGGTAATAAGAACTGAAGTTAAAGAATGAGGTCTGATGTTATAAGTAATAAGAACTGAAGTTAAAGAATGAGGTCTGATGTTATATGTAATAAGAACTGAAGTTAAAGAATGAGGTCTGATGTTATATGTAATAAGAACTGTTATAACATCAGACCTCATTCTTTAACTTCAGTTCTTATTACATATAACATTAAACCTCATTCTTTAACTTTAAAACTAGTCCAAATTTATAGTGATTCAGGCAGTTTTATGTTACTTGGAACAAGTGGTATGTTCCCCATATACACAACACACTATTAAAGAAAACGTTTTTTTCCTGTTCTTTATTATTTTACTCTCTGCAGACTAGGGGAGAGGACTTTTACATAGCCCAGCTTTCCTTTATGCACATATGGTTGTTGTCAACTATTTCACTCCATACATTTTATACATAAATGTATAAACACAAATTAATTATTAAAACAGACTTGAGGTATGTCTTAGACAAAGTTTAAGAAATAAAAAAAAACACTAGATACGACAGTAATAAAATCTTGGAAAAACTTTAATTTGATGCAATGTTTTGGGCTTTAACCCTTCTTCAGGTGATGTTTGTTAAAGTTGAATATACAGAGCACACTTGAATATCACTAAGAAAGGTAACAGTAGGAGAACCTGTAAAACATGGTTTGAAGTGTGATGTAACAATTGTTGTAAAGAAATGACACGAGTGAAAGAGAAACAGAAGGAAAAGGTGTAAATAAATGCAAAGCTGATACACGAGAGGTAATAGTGGGAAAAGATGGAGTATGTTGAAAATAAATTAACAAAAAACTTGTCTAGTTTAAACCAAGTGAAGAAATTGTATTCCTTAGATCATCCTGAAGCATTGTAACATGTTTCACTTTGTTGTCAAAATTGTATTTATTTT
This sequence comes from Limulus polyphemus, assembly GCF_000517525.1. NCBI lineage: Eukaryota > Metazoa > Arthropoda > Merostomata > Xiphosura > Limulidae > Limulus > Limulus polyphemus. The sequence continues at coordinate 158,684 of NW_013667159.1, forward strand.
GATTACTTAAAAAATTAAATTTATTTTAGTACATAAACAGTAACAAGAATGCTTTACAGAAAAATAAAACTGTATTAGTTGCTGTTAGTACAAAAACTTCTTTGTCTGTTGACCCTGCCACCTCCACCACACACACACACATTGAGACTTAATTGAATCGTCTGAGTATTGTATTTTAAATCTCAAATTTTGTGTGTAACAATTGTACATTGTCTCTGTATGCCATCTATGTTGCTTTCTAGTTTATTAGTCCTTCCTTTTGCTTTTAAATTGAAAATTTGTTTGTGTTAAAGTAGCCTTTATTAACTTTCTAAAAATTAGATTTGCAAAAATTGAACATACATGTTGCTCACATAGTTAGGTATCATCTGTTGCTCGGATCTTTAATTATTCAGCCCTTCATCGAGCTAAAAGAACTAAATTTATGAACTTCCTAATCCTAAAACAAACTAAGCTTTAACTTGAAACTTTCAGTGAGTGTATTATGTATAGAATGTTTTTACTATTTCAAATATGTTAATATGTGTTTCTACAGTTTCATTACAATTAATATAATTTTGTCCTTATTGGGAAATATTGTTTTCATGAGTAAAAAGGAGAGTTTAATTCATTAACAATGATTAGACTACCCCTCATGAAAAATCTGTAAATCTTACTAGGAAGAGCTTATTTGTAAACAGAAGCTTTGGGATGAAGAGAAGGACACAATTCAAGAAGAATATATCCAACAACAGAAACAGCTGACCAGTTCACTGAATACAAGCTGGCAGGAAAAAATGAGGTATTGCATTAAAATTTACCAGTCCGTCAAATAAAATAGTTAAATTATTTCAGTATGTGACTAAAATATACAGTAGTTATCATATTTAGAATAATGACTTATTGATACATAGTGAGTTTTGTGTGCTTTATGAAGATTAGATACATTTTTAACCAAATTTACATACATATACTTATGTATGTAACATAAGCATTTGGAGATTTGTGTATTATAAATTCAGCACTGTGAGTTTCCCCTTTTATTATTTACTAGTGAAAGTGCCCAGCAGCAATCGGGTTATTAGGTTGAAGTATTCTAGGTGACTATGTCAGTGTGTGTATTCTAAACTCATTTTAACATAAAAGTATAACCTATATACTTTTCTTGCTCCTTTATGGGTTGTGGCCTGTTTATAAAGGTAACCTTCCCTCTGACTTGTCCCTCGATTTTAAACTTAAATAATAAAAAACAAACCTCTTCAATTAATGGAACCTCTAAATTAGAAAACAACAAATATTTTTTAAAGTTTTGTATTTTACACATTTCATTTTATACTTTCAGCACATAGCCTCTTAACATTAGGTTATCCTTTTATTGCTAAGCAACATAATATAAAAGCCATTGTTGGAACACATTGTTACCAAAATGCACTGGCTTTTCTATATGCTAGAAGTTGTTATATAAGGAACCACATCTTTTCAATGTGATTTTTCATTAGATTACCTCATTAAAAAGATGCGCTCGCACATGTATGTTTGTCTGTGATATACATCTGTAATTTGTAATATAAGGAAACACTTCTTTTCTATGTGGTTTTACACTAGCTTGCCTCTTTAAAAATATGCAAATGCACATGGATAAGTAATACTACCCTGGTGCAGACCCTCATGGTTCACTTAGTATGAGTGCAAAATTTCAGGTTTCTAAGTTCTTTCCTCTTGAAACTATGGTCGTCACACATACACAGACACAGACGTGTGTGTGTCTGTCTGTGATTTCTATTTGTAATATAAGGAACCACTTCTTTTCTATGTGTTTTTCACTAGTTGGCCTCAGTAAAAAGATGTGCAGGCATGCACATTTCTTTTCTATATCGTTTTTTTGCATAAATAGATGCACACATATATAAGTAATAATATCCAGGTGCAATCCCTCAGGGTTCACTTAGTATGGGTGCAAGTTTCGGGTTTGTAGGTTCTTTCCTCTTGGAGCTATGGCAGTCACACAGAAATGCATGCACACATATATGTGTCTGTCTGTGATTCCTATTTGTAATATAAGGAACCACTTCTTTTCTACATGATTTTTCACTAGCTTGCCCCATTAAAAAATGTGTGCACGCACATGGATAAGATAAGAATAATACCCAGGTACACACCATCAAGGTCCACTTAGTATGTATGAAAATTTTCAGATTTCTAAGTTATTTCCTTTTGGAATTATAGTGGTCACAAACACACACACACAATGTGCACTAACAGGATGCACCAGCAAAAGGAGGTGGTTTTAAAGGAAATAACCAAGGTGGAGGTCCTTAGTCAGAATGGTTGCTAACAATACTTTGAACTAAAATACATGTCTTGATTAATAGATACATTTTCTGCCTGTTTGCTTTAGCTCATATTTATCCCACATGTTTAAAATTCTTTATTTATAGGTAATATGCTAAAACAAGCCAAAAATTAGTATACCTTTCTTCACCTTATCCATGCTGGTTCTCTATTACCTTGTTATAATGGTATACATACATGTTCAGAAGCTTTCATATTAAAAAAATATATAAACCTAAAAAAAAACTAAATAGATATTTATATAGTTAAGTTAATGTTTTGTTAACTTGTTGTCTTTGTAGGTTTGGATATGGTAATATAAAATTAATGTTATATTTTCCATTCTGTGTACTTTCTCATAATACACTTGGCCTATGAAGTGCTTCAAGTTCCCATATTCCTCAAAGTCACAAATACTCTTTATTCAGTAATATATCATACATTATGTTTAATACTGTACTATATAGCTCATTTAATATTGTGGCAGACAGTTTACTTAATAATATACAATCATAATTCATGTCAAAGTTCAATGCAGGAGTTGGACAATGGCCAGCAAAGGTTAATAGTTCAGTACATCCACTGCCAGAAGATGTTCTCTAGCAATATTTAAATGCCTGGTCCATATTTCTTGATGTATAAACAATGCAATTATAACGTTTTAATGGGCAGTCTCTCTTCATCCCAATCAGCATATTAAGAACTTTGTGGCTTTAACCTTTCTTAATCTTCTGAAGGTGATTCTGTTCAACAGCTCTACCTCATGTTTGGTGTCTCAAAGCAAATGTACACAGTTACGTTCAAAAAGCACACCTGCATTTTACCACACAATAATGAAGCTCAAATAACAATTTAAGAAAAGCATCATACTTAATTGGAATCATGTTCAGAAGCCAAGTATGGTTGACCACATCCTCAACAGCATTTGTGTATATCTATTGGTTTTAGTCATATATAGTTGCTTCATAAGAAATAAAATCACACTTATCACATTTCTTTTTATCGTCCTTATATATTAGAAGTAATTTTTTGTGTAAGCTATGTTTTCTCTTTACAGAAAAGAATTAGATCAAATGAAAGAAGAAATTACATCTCAAGGGACAGCAGCTCTCGAAGAAGCCAATACCAGAAAAACAATGGAATTTGAAGCATCCAAGAGAGGATGGCAGAGCAAGATTACTGAGTTGATGGAACAGGTGAAATCAGTTTTATCAGTTGTGTTTAAACTTCTGTTATGTGGTAGTTTTCAAACACTATTCTTGTAATTCATTGTTAATTAATCTAACTTTGTAATACACTTACATAAATCCAGCTTTTTGATTTAGTACTTCTGTTTTGTTTGACTGTCTTGTTAATCTTTAAAAATACTTAAGTGTTTCAAGATGTTCTATGTCTGACTTAACTCATTGAACAGTTCTGGTGTTTTGAGATCTGTCACTTCTAGGAAGGAAAGGAATTTGGTTTTGATTTTCCTTTCTCTTGGCTAGAAAATCTTTTTAATTAGATCTAATAATGAAGAAGAAGATGGTTAATAAAACACAAAATATTTTATTCACAAGGTTCGAACGTTTCGGAAACACTAATTCCATCTTCAGCAAAATCTGAAAGTTGTAATACAAAGATGATTATTAATTAAAATTATAATATAATGTCATAATCACTAGCTTACTTAGTTATTAACAGAAGTTGTAAATGGACGAATAGAACAATGCTTATATATATATATATATATTACACAGCAGTTGAGTTTAAGTGTGAAAATGTAGAAACATTTTGGATCCAAAGAGCTTTTTATGTCATTAAGAGTCGGACAGTCTTTAGCTATGAGTAAACTTTCTTTAAGGTAGAAATCAAGTTGTAGTAATGATAGAGAAACTATTAAATGAAATACTGTGACACATGGTTTCAGAACGTGAACAACTGAATGAGTGGCTAGGCTTAAGTAGTGGACGGTTGTGTTAGATACTCCTAAATGTTCACAGACTCTAATTTTTAAGTGGCACTTTGTTTTGCCAATGTAGATGACCTTACAGTCACTACACATATATTTATACAGGAGCCATGAACATAGTAGTTTAGGCAGTTGATCTTTGTATTAAAATAAGTGTTTAATGCAGTGGCTAAGTCTGTATATTATTCTGAGCTGAATTGAAGATAGAAGTTTCTTCTTTTTTTTTTATTAGAGAAGAGAATTGTTTTCTAATTTATAGGGATTGTGAACCAATAAAAGGAAGATGAATTTTGTGTATGGTGTGCACATTGGCTAGTAGTTGCAGTTTGTTGTTTAGGAAATTTTTAGCCTATGTGTACCCACTCAGGAAGAAGGGGACTTTAGTTGTTATTATTGTACAAAACAATGAATTATACAGTATCCAAGGTGCTTCCCCCGGATGTTTTTGCCCAGGCAAACCACACTTGTTCATCATATATTTCTTATGCAATATGCTTTTACTGGATGTTTTTTGCCCAGATGGACCACACATAGCATAATCTGACATAACCCAAGGTGCCTTTCCTGGATGTTTTTGCCCGGGCAGACCACACTTGGCCTAATCCTATGTATTCAAGTTGCTTCCCCTGGACGTCTTTTCCCCAGGTGGACTTCACTTGTTGGTCTCAAATTCTTATGCAAGGTGCTTCCACTGGATGTCTTTGCCCAGATGGACTGCACTTGGCATAATGGCATAAACTTGGATGTTTTTTGCCCAAGCGGACCAGATTTGATCTATTCAAATACATTTCACAGTCCTTAAGTCCTAACCATGTATTTTTATTTCATTTTTATCTCTAGCTCATTTACTGGCATCATACTATGACTCACTATACTGTGTGTGGTACTATGTCTTGTTTCTTACGATGGCTCGTTATAACGTTGATGTGGATAGAGGGCTAGTTATGATGACCCTCATGATCAATCTCATAACAGTAATTACTGTACAACTCTACAATTAACTGGATATATATGTATGAACCAAAATTAGCTCTCCCACCCATAGCAATTTCTACCTTTTTAGACTAATTAAATTCAAATGGTTTTGATGAACCATAGTAATATTTGTGTGTGTGTATATATATATATATATTGTTGCAGATGTATAAAATCTTCCTATTTTTATTATGTTATTTATTAAATGTTTTTCTTTTGTTATTTTCTCTTTTCTTATTAATTTATTAAATTTATATCTGATTTTAGATGACTCGGCTACGAAAGATGTCTGAAGAAACTGAAGAAAAACACTTGAAAGAAGTATACGAGATCAAAACTGAAGCTCAAAGTGAATGCTCTAAGCTACAGAAGGCACTTAAGGAGTTAGAAGAAGACTATAAGGAACGTATAATCACTCTAGAGTGTTCATACTCTGATAGATTACAAACTAAGCTTCAGGAAAAGGAATCATTTGATAGGGTATGTGTGTGAGGGGGTATTTCTTTTTTTTTTTTCATGATATATTTCCTCGCCTTAGATTTGAACTTCTTGCACACCAACTGGACTAAAGAGCTATCTCCCACTTTTTTTTTGAATTATTCATACTATTACATTCTTCCCCTCTCATGAACTTTGGGGTTGTGGGATGGCCCCATGTTGGGCACCAATGTGATATTTTCACTTTTTTTTACAATATATTTTCTTGTGTCAAATTTGAACCTAAGACCTCTGACATGCCAGGTGAGTGCTTTACCAACTGAACTAAAGGGCTAGCTTCCTAGAACTTGCTAATAAGACACTTTTTAACTATTCAAACTACTACATGTGCTTCTTGAATTAAAGTGTTAAAAAAAATAATTAATTGCAACCAAGATTTTGCAAAAGATTTTCATATTTATTGTATATTTTACTGTACTTCCCATCCCAACTTGAATGGGCATATCTGAAGGTATGTGTGTGTAAATATATGACCACCTCAGTATTCTAAAAAGTCTAAAGTGTTCACTGTTTTTTTATCATGAACCATGATAGTGATTCATAATGGGGATCGCAAAGAATTGCACAAACCCCTAATATAATGTTCTGGTAAAAAGCACCTTAAACAGTAAAGATTCAATTCAAACAACACTTTAAAGCCTTTATTATTGACTGCTAAGGCTGTACACATAAAAATGCACCAAAAAAACACGTATGTTAGAGTTACAAGGAAAAGAAAATTCACTCTTCTTCCTATTAGTGTTATTCTTTTGTCAGCCTACAACAAAAATGACTTGGTATATTGCATCCAAACCTTTTGTATAATACTAAATAAGGTCCTACGAAGGTTGTAAGGGTATTGAAAAGTTGATTAGTTTTTCTATATTGTACGTAAGCTAAAAAACATGATAAATATAGTGTAAACAATGTTAACATTACCCCCAGTAGTTAACTTTCTCACATTTATCTTGTGTTACTTTAAAAAGCTTAAGTACAGGGTGAAACAGGAATTAACACCCAATAATAGATGAACATTAGATGACTGTAACGTGTAGATACTTGATGCTTTGTACACTATAAAATCGGTTGTCTTTAGGGAGCCAACCTCTATATTATGTAGGAAGTGAAGGAGTAAATAAATCTAAATACACATAATATTAAATTTTATTTCACATATTCATAGAGTAATTACCTTAAAAGACATGAAGGTTTATTTAAAGCGATGTTTTAGACATATATGTTTTGTTTGAAAAGGCTGCTTTTCTACTGGTAAAATTTTTATACGTGCTTAGGCAGTGTTGTGTTTTAGTCTAGGCATATATTTGCCCATTGCTATGCATTATGTATAGAAAATTTAGTTAAACAGAAACTATAAATATTCACTATGTTCTCAAATAATTCTCCATGACAATCTCCAGCTGTAGCTTAAACTAATGCAATCAACGCTAGAAACCGGGTTTTGACACCCGTGGTGAGTAGAGCACAGATAGTCCATTGTGTAGCTTTGTGCTTAACTTCAAACAAACAAACTAACATGTCCAAAGTTTGAATATGTTCTATTCCGTAGCAAGAAATATTTGACATTCTCTTTGATGGAAAGTGAATACACTATATTACTTTGATGTAACTTAACACATAAATTAGGATTTTGCATCATTCCTATACATGTTAGAGACACCTTAAGCAGTGGTACTGCTGGGTTTTTTTCTATTGTACAATTTGAATTAATTATGATTGCTCTATATAGAGCTGAAAATTTACCAAAAAAAGCTTTCAACCTAAAACTGAAAAAATATGCATGCATTCATCAGTTACACTGTAATTGTATCATACTTATGCTTTTTACACTCACATGTTTAATTGTTACTTTCTCTCTTAATTACAGCCTTAAGTTTGCATGAAAATAAATCTTTGGTATTTAAAAAAAAACTTTTAAAATCAGGGATTGTTTGAGGAACCTTGAAGTGTTATATTAAAAGTATACATCTACATCAGTGGTATAGGAAACAGGTGCAAAGAGGGGGGTGCTTGGCTAGGCATGCAGAATAGGAAACAGTTGCAAAGAGGGGGTGCTTGGCTAGGCATGCAGAATAGGAAAACAGTTGCAAAGAGGGGTGCTTGGCTAGGCATGCAGAATAGGAAACAGTTGCAAAGAGGGGGTGCTTGGCTAGGCATGCAGAATTTACAAGGAGAAGTTGAAAGTATAATGAGCTTCTAAAAGCAGCTCCTGCACTGCCAAAGGTAACTCAATCTATGGGGGTCTGGGGGGCATGCCTCCAGAAAATTAATATGATAATATAATTTACAGTTGCTATTTAAGTAAAATATGTAAAAGTGGGGCTGCTACAGCACCCTTAGTTCCAATGCATCTGTATACATGCATGTTCTGATAACATATACATAATAACATTAATGTCCATCAGATTTTAATTTAGTTTCTTTGTGTTTGAAGGAAGAAAAGAAACAGCTAGAGACACGCCATCAAAAAGAACTAGAAGCCCAAGGAGAAGCTCATAGGATTGAGATAGAACAAGTGAAATTAGAATCAGAACACTTTTGGAATGAAGAGAGAGAAAGACTCCAGAAGAAACATGCTATTCATATTGGTAATGAAATGTTCTATTTTTTCCCCCTGAATACTACTTTTATAAGCAGTAGTCCAGTGAAATATGTTATTTTTTGATAGGCATTGTGCCTAATTTTAGTGTTTTAATAAAGCACTTAACAGAGAATTTTAGTCTCATTTCCATTCTCCAAAGTCCCGGTGGTTAGGGAGCTCAACTCGCAATATGTGGGTCGCTGGTTCGAATCCCAATCCAACCAAACATGCTCGCCCTTTCAGCTATGAGGGTTTTATAATGTGACGCTCAATCCCATTATTCATTGGTAAAAGAGTTGGTAGTGGGTGGTAATGACTAGTTGTTTTCCCTCTAGTCTTACACTGCTAAATTAGGGAAGGCTAGCACAGATAGCCCTCGTGTAGCTTTGAGTGAAATTCAAAACAAACAAACAAACTATTCTCTAAAACTTTATGGAAGTTACCTAGGATATTTAAATACTTTTCTGTGAGATTATGGACTGTTTGTTTTGTTGCAATTGTTTTCATATGTTACTTAAATTTAGTATCATTTCTTTTTCTTCAAGTAATTCTTTTTTTTTATAATCTGAATAGCCTGGAATCAAGTTCTTAATCCTGAATAAATGTAGGCTTTTTTTTCTTCTTTTTTGGCTACCACTTCTTTTCTCATTTCTACAGTATTAATCACTAAAATATTAGATTGTCGAACTTGGAGATTTTTGTTCATCAGTTTTGCCAAAGGACATTTTTTTTTTTAAGATATAGTAAATGAGTATTATATTTTAAAGAAACTTAATCAAATACTATGAACTTTTATTGTACATTCTTAGGAGTAGCTAGCTTCCTCTACTGGATGGTTTGATTTTCATTTAAGATGTTGTGTCAGAAATCTTTGTTTTTCTTTTTTAACCCTTTGACTGCAGCTGCTTTAAATTTACATGGAATTTTTGCGAACTGTATACAGCACACTAGTATTCAACTGCCAGATGTAGATCATACCCTATATGCCAAATCAGCAGTCAGTGGGTTAATGATAAGTTTCTCTTTATTTCTGGCTGAAAAATGGTCCAGAAGCACTCACTATAAGACAGTGAGCATGTAAAATATGATAGTTGATATGAACTTAATTTTGTTATATTTGTACTCATAAAACAAAAATTAGTGTGATAATGGATCTAAAAACTTTAGCTTAATACTGAGTATCAATCACAACTAAAGCACTGGAAAACTACTCTTAATATTCTTAAGTTCACTACTCTTATCATGTGTAGTTTCTTTTACATCTTTAATAGTCAATATTAATTGACCTTTTCCTCAGGTTTGATACGTGAAGAACTACAAGTTGAAAAGAAACAAGCACTTGATAAACAGGCCCAAACTCACAGAGCTGAAGTCAGGAGAGCAAGAATGGAGTTAGATGCATGTTTAAGAGAAGTTCACCAGAAAGTAGGTTATCAATGACATTTACTTTGATGTACATGCTTATTTTTGATATATCTAATATTTTGATCTAATGAACATTAATAAAAATTCCTGTAACCCCAAGATGATACACATCTCTACAGACAATTAAGCTATCTACTCTGTCTTAGAGATTTGCATGCCACTAGCCTTTAGGCAACTCCCACCTAATCTCACAAGATTTCTTGTGAATTGCACTACTGCATAATGATTTTTTTTTGGCAAAAGCCTTCCACCAATAGGAGGGTCAAAATCACCTTGCACACTAACTCCCTCTATGCTCATGAATCTTCACTCTTTTCCTCAGCACTGAATACATCAAACATATTTTTCTTTTTTAATTCACCAAGACTGTTGATGTTTAAGGAACTTGATTTCCTTCTTTTTTTTCTACAAACTATGAGCACACTTGTTTATGTAACATGTACTATTTACGTGAGTGAATAATTTCCTCATACAGGTTATGTAATAACTATGGATTATGGTGGCAAGTTTACTGGGGATGATGTGACAAGCCATTTTGCAGTCAAGACCTTCAACTCCAGTCCCTTCTTCAGGCATTCCTTCCCCTCATTTTGAACGAAGAATAGAGAGGACTATTTTGATTGCTTCCTTCTTCTGGTTATGCATTGGGAACTTCTCTCCCTGTTAAACAAAAACCATAAAACTTTCTTTCATTATCAGAACTTAATTTCACAGGTATGCACAATTCTTTCACTTTCCCCTGTGTCATATTATTATTCTTGTTCCCTACTTCGTAATTTTTTTCTTTTCTTTTCTTTGGAGGGGGCTCTTCACCTGATCTTTTTATTATACCTCTTTATCTTTTCCCTCTAAACCTCAAGTCTTAGGCACTCCACCATGCCCAGAGACATTTGCAGGTAATTCTCATTCCATTCACTTCTCCACTGTAGCCTGTACCACTTCTCTGCTCATTCACCCCTTTGTTGCTGGGACTTGTTGGGTAGGGATACTCTCCTATCCCAAGTCTGACTTCTTTATTCCCTTCTACAAGATCTTTTCCTGGTCCCCTTTTTTCGCCCTGAAGTTTGGATGTGTTCCTGATTTCATTGAATCATGGGCTGAAGCTGCCCCGTCATCATTCCTCATTTTCGTCCTTTGTTTCCACACTATCCCAAACTCAACCCTTCTCCATTGTACCTCAATTTAATTCCCACTTACTCATTTTTTGGTTCCTAATTCCCAGATTCACTCTTCTACCCATCTTCAGACTCATCAAGTTGGGTCCTGTAGATACACGGTTTGAGCTCCTGTGGTCACACTTTTCCATTCACACAGGGGTTACACTATTTTTCACCCATGGACTTTCACTTCAATTTTCTTCCCTTCTTTCTCTCAGCCGTCATCGTGTTTCCTTTTCTCTTCCAATCCAATCTACATACAGTGTCTCGAAGAGGAGGTGTTTTGTCAAGTCTTCCAAACTTTTTCGTCACTTCCACTCAATATCTTATTCACCTGGGAGTGTTTTTCAACTCATTTCTCAGCTCTGTCTAACCTCCTCCACTCTGTCTGTGTTTGTTGATCATAGCTTCACAGGAATTGCTTATCCCTTTGGGTTGCACACATATGTACCTCCTCTGTTGGTTCTTGCACAACCAGAGGAACCTCTCATGGAAAACTTTGACTATGGCTAACCTGTCCCATCCTTTACTCGAAGATTTGTATTGATGGATGGACTGATCCAATATCACCATTGGTGTTCCATTAGTTCCACCCAAACCAGACCTGCATCTCTTCAGTGAGGCTTCCCCCTCTGGTTGAGGAGCATCTCTGAATGATAATTTCACATTCGGCACATGGGCCCAGGAAGAGTCATCTCTACATATCAATGCACTTTAACTTTCAGTAGTTTGTTGTACATGTTCCCATATCTTACTCCTCTTATTGGATAATTTTGTTAGGATCCATTTTGACAACTCCTCAGTTTTTCTATATCAACTGCCAAAGGAAAATCTGATCCAGAACCTCTTGCTTTCAAACCCTGGACCTTCCTTATAGGGCCAAATTTCTATGGGCTCATCTGTGAACTGTGAACTGTCTGTCTTGGCTGGACTATGTTCTGCCCATAGAATGATCTATTTACCCCTAAGTTTTCCATTGGGGGTGATCTCTCTTTTGGGCTTCACTCATTGATGGCTTGCCAACCATCTCATTTCCAAGCTTCCTCTCTTCTAATCACCTGTTCCTCATCACTTGACTCTGGCTGTTGATGCTTTCAGCCAGAACTGGTCTTATCCTTTTCATCATGCTTACCCACCTCTCCATCAGGCCCTGGCTTTGTGTCAGGACACTCCTTGTTGTGTCCTCTTGGTGGTACCCCTCTGGCTGGTTCAACTTTGGTTCCCTCTTCTATGCCACCTGGCAACACAACCCAAATTTCCCCTGCCAACTGTACTCTTTCTCTTCTGCTTCAACCTCACACATCACTATTTCATCACGAGATCTTGTCCCTCCATCTTCACATTTGGGATTTGTCTGGTCCGTCACCTGTAGAACCAGACTTGCCAATCAGGTAGTCTTTTTCTTTCCCATTCCTCTCATCCTTCTGCCTTATCCATCTACCTGTGTAACTGGTGTGTCTTTCGTTGTTGGTCCATCTGTCACCACTTTTCTCCTGACCATCCTACCATTGGCCATCTCTCTTCCTTTTATCTGGTTGTTTGACAGTGGATCAGCTGTTTCCACCATTTCTGGTTAATGGGTGGCCTAGTCTACAAATTTCGACTTGCTCAATATCACAAAGTATTTTGCTCTTCAGTTCTCTCCACCTTGCTCTGGTTTTTCCTTATCCATAGACCCACTTGCCCTCTTCCCATGCCCATTGGAACCTCAATGTCATCCTGTACATTCTTACACATGCCCATTTTGAACTGTTGACAACTTATACCACCTTTCTCTTTAAACATGTATCCTCTTACTTCTTATCTGTTGCTGTCATTCAGATATCTATGTTATCAACTTTTCCATACTCCTTTCTATCATTCTTATATTCTTCTTTATCCTAACCTCTTCTTCAGCTGCTTGAGAAGGAAACTGCCCTCTTTCTTCTATCTCCCTTCCTTCTATTTCAAACCTCTATAATCATTCGGACCTAGACTTTTGTGTCCTGTTCATACTTTTTGTTGCTACTTAGCTCGTACCTCTCACTTTCATGGCTCCCATATTCGACTCTATAGTGAAGGGGTGAGTATCTATCGGAAATATATATTTTCAGGTAAGGAAAATGTTAAAACCCATTAAATGTGTTTTTATAATCTCTTGTGCAAACAATTCGGATGGAAATAGAGAAAATCTTATTGGTTAAGCCTTTTTTTCTTCATGTTATGAGCTGGGGGCAGCCAATATTACAAATAAATGCTTAGTCAATATTATTCACAATTAGATTTTAAAATATGTGAACTTTGGATCTATAATGGACCATGTAATATGATATTATTTGACTTTAAATATTCTGACAATTAGTGATATTTGTAAATTAGTATTAGCAAAATTTACATAAATTTACCAATAAAATATTACCTCCAATTTTCCAAAATTATTTCATCAAAGTAAGTAAAGCTCATAATCATGTTACAAGGCTAGCTGCTTCCAGTGACTTTTACCTACCACAATGTCATACTTCTTTAGATCAAAGGTCGGTTACATTTAGAGGAAGTGAATTATGGTCTGAGATACCTAGTAATTTACAAATACTTATCCTTTTATAATTTAGAGAAGCTTTCACATCTTACTTCTTAAATATTATAAAGAAATAACATCTTAACATATATTTATTAATGTTAATTTTATGCCTCGTGTATATGTAACATTCAAGCTCATAAAGAGTTCGGTTAAAATTAATCATCTTTGTTATGGTTGGCTAGATACCCAATCGATCATTTTTTCTCATCCTATATATAAAATAATTAATGTTAATCATTACATTTATTTTGTAAGTTCCTTACAAATGCAAATAAAAATGTTGATGTTGGTAATATTATTACTTCCATTACAAATCTAACAAGTTATTGAGAAAAGTAAAATACTTACAGTAACAAGTTACTTGAATAATTCTGATCAACAACTTTTTTTAAATTTCATTATGTTTTTAGATACTTCTAAGGCTGTTTTTTTTCTAAGTTTTTGATGCTGATCTTGGAATTAGAAAAAGAATTCCAAAATACTTGTAACTAAAGATCTTTTTGATATTACTTCATTTTAATATTTCTCATGATGTTTTGATTTCCACCTTATGAATCATTTTAATCTCTGCAAAAAGGTCATCTAGAATCATCACAATCAGCTAAAAAAGAAATGCTGAGGTACCCTGAAATCGAAAACAAAAATTGGAAAAATCTTATACCATGAAAAATGGACGAAACCTAAAAGATTTATTAGTTCATGCATAGTTGAAGTCACTCATCTTCAGTGTGATACACACTGCTGTTCACGTTCACCGTGCAACAAGTGCCATTTCATCAACATCAGTTCCTCTGTACTTGAGCCCAACTGCACGTACTCATTCAAACAGTTGTTCACCTGTACACCAAAGTGCCTAATTTATTGCACTATTTGTTTATATTGTGGACAATTGTACATAGGAGAAACAGATCGGATGTTGTCTGACTGAGCACATGAACACAACCGTAATGTTCAGAATTATGATCCAAACAAACCTGTGACTAAACACTTTAATAATAATGACTATAACATTAGTCACTTCAGAATCCTTGCCCTCTTTTATTCATTGACAGTAAATGAAAAGAGACAACAAGATGAAAATTAACTCATCTGTTGGCTTGGTACCATTCTCCCAAAGGGAATAAACGAAAGATATTCATTTCTCCTATGTTGGTGTGTGTGTGCGAGCTCATATAGGCATATGTAAGCACATAAAGATGTTTATGCACAAGCTCACATGTATCTTTTCTTCACACACACATATATATATATATTCTTCACCTTTAATTAATTAATCTATTTATTTTTGTATTACTCTTATTATTATTTTATGTTTCAAACTTTAGAAACATGACATTTTAATTTTCTAGTATCATGATAAGTTGTCTTTCAAATAATAGACATTGTACTGTCTTTATTTTTGTAGGATCAGAGTGAATTAGATTTCGTAGTGTAGTCTTGTGAAAATTTATAGAGGGAAGTCTAAAGAACAGTATTAATCATATATGATAAACTTTTGTGTAAGACAATTCAAGATTATAAAAGTAATTTAATCTTAAATCATTGTACCTAAAGTTGTCTACCATATTACTTCATCTTAAATCATTGTACCTAAAATTGTCTACCATATTACTTCATCTTAAATCATTGTACCTAAAGTTGTCTACCATATTACTTCATCTTAAATCATTGTACCTAAAGTTATCTACCATATTACTTAATCTTAAATCATCGTACCTAAAGTTGTCTACCATATTACTTAATCTTAAATCATCGTACCTAAAGTTGTCTACCATATTACTTCATCTTAAATCATTGTACCTAAAGTTGTCTACCATATTACTTCATCTTAAATCATTGTACCTAAAGTTGTCTACCATATTACTTCATCTTAAATCATTGTACCTAAAGTTGTCTACCATATTACTTAATCTTAAATCATTGTACCTAAAGTTGTCTACCATATTACTTCATCTTAAATCATTGTACCTAAAGTTGTCTACCATATTACTTAATCTTAAATCATCATACCTAAAGTTGTCTACCATATTACTTAATCTTAAACCATTGTACCTAAAGTTGTTTACTATATTAAATAAAAGGTAGTTCAAAAAGTCTTTAAGAAGAAAAAAAAGCTGAAAATAGGAAGATAGCTCTCGTGTGAGAATAATCAATTAATTGAATGTAATTGATAAATTGGCCTGCAACAATTAACCAGTTATCAGATTCAACTAATTGTTTAGCTCTAATTGTAAGGCATTTACTTAACCTACAAAATTCTTACTGGAAATATTGAGGAGAAAAGAGCTAAAGGAAAACAGAAAATATAATGGAAAAACAATATGCAAGAATGTGCTGGTAGGTTTACTATCCCTGATGGCAAACCTCTGCATTGGATATTTATGGCTTTTAATGATTATTCAATCCTTGATCATTTTAAATTGAACTACTGTAACTGGACTTGTCAGTTAAGATTTGAATATTTGTATTTGGAAAGTTATTGAAAACCAGTAAATACTTAGCATTTCTTTACTTCAGTGTTGAATTATTTTGATCAAAATCCTATACTTTAGAAAATCTTCTTTATTAAAATGTATATTTATATTTTGTTAATTGGAAACTTTAAAATTGTGATACAGATTTTTTTTCTGCGTATAATATTTTTTGTTATCTGCATTGTTATATTTTTTGTCATTAGCATTTATTTTCAGTCAGTGATTTGTTAGTTTAGCATTTTATATATATTTGTGTATAGTTAGATATAGATGTATATTTAATTTGTACATAAATATAAGAAAGGTCTTTGTAAAACCAAACAAAAATCTATGAGCTTTCTCTACTGAGATTTGCTGAATCAGTCAAACAGAGAAGTGACATAAGAAGCAACAAAAATCCTTAAAATGTTACATATAATATTATTGAAGTGTCAAGCATTGTGTGCTTAGAAATATATTTGTAGATTCAGTTAATGTAAATCAAAATATATGTCAAATTACAATATCTGAATTAGGAAGAAACTTCTGCTCTGAAAGAAAGACACTTGAATAGAGAACAAGAGGAACAAAGGAGTCAAATCAGCCAGCTGAAGACAGAAATCAATTCCCTGCAAGATAGATTAGAACTTAAGAATAGAGAGCTGGAACAGAAACAGGAAGAAATTACCAGAGTTCGGAATGAAACTGGTCATCAGCTGAGGTAGGAAGTTATTTAGAATCTACTTTGTTGTGGTGTTTGTTATTAAAAGTAATCCTTTAATTATAGGGTAAGAGCTACATATACAACGCTGTATGTGACTTACAGGATGTGGTAGTTGATGATAATAGGCTCTAAATTGACCAACATAGTTTTCTTTTGTAATTTACTATAAAGTTATGTACACTGAACATAATAAACAAAATGCTTGTTGTCTTTTTTAAAACTAAAACTGGATACATATGTCAATTGGAATATTTCAGTGCTTGTATTGAATCATATAGAAAATACATGTATTAATTAAAATAATGATTTTGTAAACATGTAAATTTCCTTTAGAAACCTCACTACATGTTTTTACAATTTGAAAAATTTTGTTTTAATAACTCCCTTGCATAGACTTGCTGGAATAACATGACATGACATGATTGGTAATAAGATCTTCTTTGATCACGGTGTAGACTTTTGTTTTGTTTTTAAGAAATTTTGATCAGCTAAGTTCACAAATAAATAGTAAAAGAACTGGATTCTTAGGTTATGTAAACAGCTGATCTCAAAGGGTTTCTCTTAGTCTGTAATGAGTCATTATATTGTATGGTAATTAAGAAATGAGAACTTTTGATTCACACTAGTGCTCTGAGACAAATACTTTTCCAACTGAGCTAAACAGAACTCATGTTCTAAGCAGATTAGCCCCATCTCAATATGATAATCCAGGCCATTGTATCAAGGTTCATCTGTAGAACTCAAGTTCTAAGCAGATTAGCCCCATCATAATATGATAATCCAGGCCATTGTATCAAGGCTCATCCATAGGACTCAAGTTCTAAGCAGATTATCCCCATCTTAATATGATAATCCAGGCCATTGTATCAAGGCTCATCTGTGGAACTCAAATTCTAAGCAGATTAGCCCCATCTTAATATGATAATCCAGGCCATTGTGTCAAGGCCCATCTGTGGAACTGAAGTTCTAAGCAGATTAGCCCCATCTTAATATGATAATCCAAGCCATTTTATCAAGGCTCATCTGTGAGTCTATAACAAAAACCAGCAATATACACATAAAATAATCCATTGAGCCAAGTATGTAAATAGATAGTTTTATTTACAGTGTACTTAGTTCAGATGGCCTTTAAAGTGGAATGACCCCTAGTTAGTCCTCAGTATAATAAGTCCATATGTTGAGGAATCTGCAATGACCTGGACTTTGACACCAATGCTTTATCCCTGAACTATCTAGACTCAAGCCTAAAGCAGAGAATTCCAGTCATAATCATTACATTCTGGCCTACTAAACATAGTAATAAACATACTTTTTTTCTTACATGGAGCAGTTTTTTTTAAGCATAGGATTTTACAAATAGAAATTCCAGAGATATTAATCAAAATCAGCCATCTCCAGATTTGAATATTTAGTAAAATGCTTGAAAATAAGATATTGATATTCTTTAAAAACCAGATACTTAGCATATAAATATTATTCATTCATCTTGTTCAAATTCAATAGTTTTAGCTAAATAATTATCTTGAATAAGTGATAACCATTTTTTATATATATTCTTCTTATAACACAAGTTTGTCACATTTTATAAAAAGTCTTCCTTGCTACCTCTATATAGTTTCATGTATGCTGCAAAATTTTAACCAGTCTCTACTTACCACTCTCACTTCCATCAGAAATGTTGAAAACTACTGGCAGGAAAGATTTGTACAAGAACTCGGGAAGACAGCTATGGAGTATGAGCAGCATCAAAAAACTATGTTAACAGACTTTAACAAGGCTCAGAGACTTTTGAAGGATAAGATTCGTCTCCTACAGAAAATGTATGTTGAAAAAAATTCAAAAAATATATGCAAGGCTTATTAACACATTCACTGCTGAGGACGCACATGTGCATGCTTAGCATTCATTTGCATGAGCTAACTATGCACGCGTGCATCATAAGTAAACAAATCTAAAGATTACATGTTTCAGATTTGTTATTATTGCTGTTCTTGCACTAAAATTCTTATCAATACTTGCCATAAATGATGCCAAGCATCACAGAAGTTAATGTGTTAACCTAAAATTTAAAGCAGTAGTGCTGTATTAAAATGTTCATTGTTTAACAGGAACTAAAAATTTGTTTTTATCTATATTTGAATCAAACATATTCATTTTAATCAAAGAGAATCATAATAAGCTTATTCTTTAATTTATTACGTATCACTTACATAAACTAATTTCAGATAAATCTGCCCCTTGGGCAAAAGCAAAGAAAAATACATGATTCTCCTTCTCCAAAATAAGCACTAAAAATGTCTAATTCTTCAAAAACTTGAATTAATGTAGATTACTTGTGGGAAGGTTGGCCAGTGTGCTTTTCTTAGAATTCTTAATCTTGTTTTTTGTAACTACTACCAGTTTGTCCCTTTGTATTGATACACTGTTAATTGTAGATATTATTAGTAAGCAACTTACATGTTTATTAAAATGTAGTTTCATTAAATTTTATCGACTATAATGTTTAAAATTAACTTAGATGTTTTAAAATTATTTTTACACTTTTTAATTATAAAGGTTATTTTATATTGTTAACTTAGTTTAGGGTTTTAGGATTAGCTTAAATTTTCAAATATCATTGCAATGAGATTATAGCTTAAAATGTCACTAACAGCGTGAGTACCCATGTATCGATTCCATGCATTCCAATTGTTAGAGGTTTTAGTTTTCTTATGTGTTGATTTATGGTATTAAATACTTCCAGTTAAGATTTAATTGATAAAAACATGTCATAAATTTGGAATTATCAGTTTTTACTGTTTATTTGACTACAAATTTTTTGCATTTAAAAATGGAAAAGTAACAATTGTTTACAACTCCAATTTTTCCCTTGCAAAAGTACAGAGGTTGAGTATGTTACATTAAAAGAGTTTTGGAGCTTCACCACATCATTACAGTCCATGTCATCACATCTGGTCATGCTCTGTCTGACAACTATACATCTAGACTATAGCCCTGAACCATAATTTCTATTGCAAAAGGCTGTGTCATAAGCCTGTCATAAGTCCATAATACACCACTCCTCCCTGCTGGCTATCCATATTCCATATAGGGTACAAGGATAACAGTATCCCACGACCTATTTCAACAGTCCAACTGCACAGAAATTCATAGGTACTGCATCTAGTGACTTAATTGATGAGTATGTTGTCATATGGAATAGCATGAATACCCATTTCATTCTTCAACTGCTTGAGGTCTGCCATGGTTGAAAAGATATGGCATAGAAGTGATTTATGTAGCTTTTCCAGACTGAGAACTTTCTTGATTGTGTCATGTACTGTTACTTGGGCCAAGTGCTTTTACTACTGATCTCTGTGTTTGTTGTTCCTCGCCTGTTATAAAATGCCACACTTTAGTTTGTGACTTGTTATAAGTCTTTTGTTTTCAGTGGTTCGGTATCCCAAGTTGATCCATATTCCTTTGATTTCCAGTGAAATTTAACTACAGTGGAAGTCCCATCTTAGAAATTATAAATTCTCGAGCTGAATACATCTTTAATTGGAATGTATGTATATTTTGCATCTGAAAAGGCTGTTACATACCTTTCCCCAAAACAATCAGTTTTTGGTGGCATCACACTATCTTTGAAACATCAAAGAATGTCATAATATAGTTCTGATACATGTCATTCAAACCCCAGTATAAAACAGCTGTTCTTGTCACATGACTTGTTGATTTGCTTATTCACAATCCTTTTAATATAATGCAGTTGACGCTCTGTATTACAGCAAAACATTATATTTTCTGTTACATTTGTTTTTGTTAATAATTTAATCAATAATAATAATGTATTAACATAATTTATATTTATGGGATCACAAGATAATGCATGTGGGTTATCATAATTTGAATTATAAGTATAATTTGGATGAGAATAACCTTAATGGTGTCATGAAGGAAAGGGATCTTAGTGTAATAGTCGATCAGTCTCTAAAGCCTTCCAAGCAGTGTGCTGTTGCTAGTGGTAGGGCAAATAGGATTATAGGTTGTATCTATAGAAATAATGAATACAAGTCTAAAGTGGTTATACTTTCATTGTACAGGTCACTGGTTATGCCACATTTGAAATATTGTGTTCAGTCTTGGGCTCCTTACCTTAAGAAGGACATTGAGTTATTGGAAAGGGTTCAGAGAAGGTGCCTGGGATGGAGGGGTTGTCATATGATGAGAGGCTGGAATCTATCAAATTGTTTTTTCTTGAAAAAAGAAGAGTTATGGGGGATATGATTGAGGTGTTTAAGATTGTAAATGGAATTGATAGTGTTGATGTATCATCTTTTTATTATATATATATATATATAACAATGAAAATAGTAGGACTAGGGGACATAAATATAAATTTTGACAAGGTAGGAGTCATCTTCAGCTAAGACAGTTTTATTTTTCGAACAGGGTGGTTGGCCTTTGGAATGGGTTGCCTTCAGACATTGTAGAGGCAGTAAATTTAAGTGCGATTAAGAAAAAGTTCGATAAGTATATGAATGAAAAGGTCTGGGTTTAAAATTTTTTATTTTATTTTATTTAATCATTTTAATTTAGTTTTAAGGATGAAACAGCCGAGATGGACCAGTAGTTCCTAAGTTATCCCAAAATATTATGTTATATGTTATTTCTTGTATATAGAAATATTAATTAAAAAATTACTAGAAATTAAATAATAGAAATATTCCTTTTTTATGACTTTCAAAACCTTTTATATATTTGCTTTTACACAAAAAATTGATAGCATGGATAATATTTGATTCTGTATTACTAAATATATATATATAAGTATATTACAGATTTTAATTTGTCTAAAAATCTTCACATGAAAGGCTGCAGGAAGCAGAACAAAGATATGCTGCTCGTAATTCTCGGCCTGAAGATTTAGAAGTAATTCGTCAATTACAGAAGAGCCTTACAGACAAGGAGGCCTCAATGTCCAAACTTCAGGTTATATTAGATTTAAACACCCTTCTAAGGTTTTATCTATTCTTTTTCATATGATATTGTGTTGTTTACATTATAATATACGTCAGGGCTCTTAACCTTCTCCCAACTAGTAGCATTCTTGTCATTACTTGCATATCAATTAAATAGTTGTGTTAATGTAATAAAATTAAACTTTACACATGACAGTAGTGTGTGTTTCAAATCAAGTAATGGCTAAAAAGAGATCAAACCTGTAGTCTTGTATCAAAACCAAATTTTATAACAAAAATTATTCATATCAGTATAGCAATCTATACGATTTTTTGTTATACTTGAATATGCCATGCATTTCTATCTTCTTGTAGAGTTAGATATTTATTCTAAATTTATTCTTTGTTCTGAATATGTGTAGGTTTCATGTAACACATGGTTGAGAAAACTGTTAAGTTGATCTTGTTTCAAATTACTTTTGTTCCCTTGTTGTTCTTGAAGTAGGTACTACCTGTTACTGCTTGGGGAAACATTGCTTTATTCAAAATTGTATAATAATGTCGACAGCAGTGTTCTTCAATGGTAGTTCAGGTTATATTTAGAAATTATGGTCACTTGGTAGTGCATTGTGTAAAGCACTGATATGAAGAGCTGTTATAGGCATTTTCTACTTTGACCCATGACCTTACAACTTCATCTCATAAGATGTGAAACAGTGTGAAAGGAGATTAAGAGCTGGGTGTTGAAAGCGGGTAACAGAGAGCACCCCTACCATCACTACTTTGGCTGCTATCTCTTCCTACAAGTCATCCTGACCGTGCACAGTGAATACCAGTGTAGTGTATTGTGTAATAATGTCAACTGCATTTCTCCTTCAGTGGTTGTTCAAGTTACATTTTGAGGTTATGGTCACTGAGTGATGCATGTCATTCTGGGTTTCTTGCAAACTAAGAAAGGTTGCATTTAGTCAATCTGGAACTTTGTCTTCCAGTCAGTCTAGTCTGGTACCTGAGTTTTAGTATTATTCCATAAACAACATCGTGAGTGAATCTCCAGTTATTTGGCGAACCTGTTTAATAACACTAATGTTAATTCCATTCATCTGGATATATCATACTTTCTATATGCCAGTTAAATCTCAGTGCCTTAATTAAACATTGGATTTTCATGTACTGTCAATATTAGGCCAAAGACCTTTTGAAATACAATGGAATTTTATTATCAGAAACTATTTATGCAATGTTTCTTCTTTCTTTATGTTTGCTTCATTTAACTTCAGGTAAGCATGGCTATGATTAGTGCTACAGTCCTATATTATAAAGATAACTTACAACAAGAAACTTTCATATTGGTAAGGACCAGAGTATTCTTACACCACTATAGCTGTCAGCTAAGTCTATTAGGAAAACTGCCTTTTATACATTGATGAAAACTAGAGGCCTGTGTAATAAACAAACAACAGTTGTATTGACAATAATCATGTAGATTAGCTTTCATCCTTTCTAGCTGTAACCCTCATTGATCTTTGGAAAACCTGTAGCCTTGGTTGTAAAACGTGAAGAAAAAGTACAACAAACCTAAAGAAATTACAAACAATGCAATTACATTTCAGAAAACGTTCTTGAAGACATTTCTCCCTCAGGTTCACATCTGGTATGGGTTACATAAAGTCCACAAAAATAACATCCCCTATTTCTCCACCATCTGTTCCAATACTTATAAATTGGCTCCATTTATAAATCCACTCACTTCCAACGAATTTACAATTAAAGATTCCTTTTCCTTTACACAAGAAATTTATAAAACTGTTATATCTGAAAATCCTCTTTTAACAGTGTTTAAAAACTGTAAGTTTTCATCGTTTATGTATGTTGGATGATGTAAAAAAAAGTCTGCTTTGAGTGTGAATTAATCTAAAACTATTTAAGAATTACAAAAAAAAAAGTGTTTTTGTTTTAAGGAAGAAAAAAAGAATCTTCGATTAGAACTGCTTAATAGAGAGACAAACTTCAATCGTATGTTTTCCAGTCAACCTGTTGTTGGAGTTCTTGATCCTCTTGCCTCTCTCAAGGTAATTTTAAATTTTTCAAATACCCCTGAGTTATCAATATCATCTAAGCTAGTTTTAAAACAGTGCTGTAATAAATCTTTATGTGATGTTTCATCAACTTAATCACTTCAACACATATTAAAGAGCATTATTGCCATTAGTTAGATGTTTTATGCTTCGACGAGTGTTAATTTTTAATGAGGCATCACGGGATTATTTTAGCAGCCATCTTTTTCTGGAGCTCAAGAATAGGTTGTGCTACTCTAAAGAATAATTTAAATACCTTGGTGGTTTTAAAGGTTTATATTATCATAACTTATTTAAGGATGGATATACTAATTTGTGCATATTAAAATATTTATTTCTGGTTTGACATTCACAGCTTTAAATGTCCTGATGAAAAAAAAAAAACTTTATTTGAGAGATAATGTATTACGTAATAAAATAAACTGAGTTTTCTAAAAATATTCAGTACTATCTGTACTTGCTCATATGTACGCCAGTACAAAACATATATGCTTATTCATTATTAACAATTTATTATAACATTTGTTAACATATGTATTCAATATTAGTGGTAGCAATATTAGTAACATTCTGAATGATGATAGTAGTAGCATTCATTATCACCAACTTTTCCAAATTATTGGTGGTGCTGGGCATATATTTTTTGGCTCAGTTTTAGGGTTCACTTGCATCACTGTTATTATTGGTACCCATGATAACATTAGTAGAAGTGTTAGTGCTATAGATAGTAATTATGGTGGAACTAGTAGTATTTGGTAATATTGGAATTAGTTTTAGTAGAAAATCTACTGTAGTAGTTGTATTAATAGTCACCACAGTAGTAGTAACACCAGTAGAAGTTTTAATGCTATAAACAGTAGTTTTGGTGGAACTAGTACTATTTAGTAATATTGGTAACACTGGTAGTAGTGAAGTTAATAGTATAAGTATTAGTAGTTTTGTTGAGAGCACTAGTGTTAGTAATAGGGTTTGTAGTAGTAGTAAATACACAAATATAAGCGTTAGTGGTGGGGCATATCCCAGTAAAACTGAATGAATTTTCAAGAAATATCTTATAGGTCCATTTAGTAACAGTAGATTTGATCAGGATATTGATTACAAAGTAGTATTAAATTTCGTACTAACTGAGTTCATTTGAAATGGAATAATGAGACTAGACACAAAGTCAAATGCAGTCTTTATTAAACACTAAATACCAACACAGCATGTGTATCTGCTTTATAATACAATAGACTGTCACTTTTACTGGATACTCTTAGTGACTTACTCTTCAAAATTGTGTTCTAGACTGTTTAAATGTAACACTCCTTTGTTTGCAAGAAACCTCAGATTTACCCAAAAGAACTATAGCATTTCGTATGTGATGGGTCATTTTTATTTCAAGATAGATAAAATCATAATTTCTATATATCATCTAAACTACCATTGAAGGACACTGCTGTCGACATCATTGCACAATGTGCAGTATTAACAAAAGAACAAAGGCACCTAGAAGAAAACCAACTTAATGGCTTTCTTGACACAGTGTTATGTGAAACCTGCACATGTACAGAATAAATGATAAATTCATAATAAATACTATAATATTACAAGAAGATAGAAATGCACAGTACATTCATACACCACAGTGGTATAAGTAGAAGTTTTGATAGAACTCCTAGCATTTAGTAATACAGAGGATGAGTACACTATATTAAAAATTATTTTGAAACCTCACCACATTGTTTCAGTCTATTACTGAATATCAATTTCTGATACAGTACATTACCTCCAGTCACATCAATAGCTATCTCATTCAATGCTGCCCTCTATATGCAAAAAACATTTTGTGCACACCACAAGCCTTGAAACTCCCACCCATCTGGAATTGATTAATTCCAATATGTCTCTCATGCAAGTCATCATGTGACAACCCTCCACCAATAAGAGTGCAACACACTCTCGATGCATGTGACTCCCTCTATTCAATTCTACCAAACTTTCACTTCTCATTTGGCAGTACTCGTCTTATAACATTTATTTTGTGCTCACTTCAAGTGTTTTATTTTTTCCTTATCTCTGTATTCATTTCTCTCCACAAGTTTACTTTTTATTATACAATAGTGATATTTGTAACTTGTTCAGTTATTCCGAAGTGGAATTATGTTATATTTCTACTCGGTTACAGAACTTATTACGTCATTACACAAACTTTTTATCTGTTTCTGCCAACACAGTTGTGTTTGGTTAGTCATTTTGCATTATGAATTCTACATCACCACTTCAGAGGTTATATTTTCTATTAGCACATTTACACAGGCTTCAGGTCATGGTACTCCACTGGAAGATTTTTGGCTTTACTTCATCGGGAGATTGATCAACCAATAAACTGACTTTCATTGGGCCTCACCTACAGTTTGGGGGCCCACACATTTGAAATACAGTCCACCGACTTTGGAAAGATAAGATGTTCTACTGTTATGGTTTCTGAATAATTTTATTGTTAGTATTATTATCTGTACTTATTTGGGTTCCATAACATAAGTTTCGTTAGATTGGTTAATACTCATAAACAAGTACAGGCTAGCAATTAATCTTAGTTTTATCTTTTCTCCTAAACCATTCACTTAGGCTTACCATGGTCTTCACTGTTGTAGGATAACCTGTAATTCATCTTATTGGTATATCAATCACTAGTTTAACTATATTGTTTTTTCTTCCATACATCGCGTCTGTTTCATTTTCGTTATTACTTATATTTTGTCCTTCCTATTCACTTGGTTTGTGTGTAACCCTTGAGTCGGGGTCCACACAAACTTCTCCCAATATTGTACATACTTATTGTTTTGTTAAGTTTTTATTTTATTGCCTAGTGATATCTATAGTTTTGTACTGTTTGATTAAGCTTAATAAGCATCTGTTATTTTCAGTTTACCCGTGGTTCTATTTATGGGTTAATTGATAGTTAGGCTAAATATAACATAACATCCGTTTATTTCACAAAACAATTTCTTAACATTTCCACTATATCGACTGTTTCATTTTCATCTTTCTTTATAGTTTATACTTCTTACCATTGATTTCGTTTAATTTATAATTTATACTTTTTTCTATTAAACTCGTTTGTGAGGGCCCCTGGGGCCAAGGTCCACCCTACCTGCTCCCACTATTGCTTGCCTTCTCCTATAACCTATAACCGCTGAACCCATTTATCAGTTTTCCTCCACCTTATCATGGATTGCCTTCCAGACCTCTACTGCAGAATCTGCTAGGCCTATCTCAGTTTTTTTTCGACAGTTTCACAGTATATTCCCCTTCTCATGACATTGTGTCATGAGAATATGATCTTTTTTGTCTCTGTTGAGAGGCAGTACTTGCGAGCCTCGCCTGTACAGGCTTTAATTCCTTTTGCCTTAGCTTACCATCAAGCAGTTTTCTTCTTGATTTTATGTAATTCGCATCTCTGTTAATCCTATCCATTTTATCCCCTACCTAGTTTTTTTAGCTTTATTTTGTCCTATCGACACTCCTGCAGTTAATGTTTACCTTCCAACTCTTTTCTTCAGTGTTCTACTTATATTTAAGGAATTTTCGTGGGATACCTCTTCCTTCCATATTGGGGTGTTTGTCATCTTCAGTTCATTCCCTCCACACATGACTTCTTTGCTTTTAGGATTTTCTAGGGTGGGATGCTGCTGTTTGTTTACCATCCATTGCTAATATGGTCTTGCATTCAGTTCTTTTTCTCCACCAGTCCATTTTTTTGGGGCTAACCCTGTACAATTAGCATCACTTGGGGTATCTGCGATGCTATATTCAATATGTTTTTAGTTGATCTTTTGTTTCATTCTGAGATATTATCATCTTTATTCATTTTATATGTTCTTCACTTGCCCGTTTTTTACCTGTCTTACCAACGAGTTTTTTTCATTTGTCTTGTGTACTTTATGCTGATTGAGGTTCTAGATAAATCAGTCCCACCTCAATCACTTCTTCGATTTTTCCCGGTTTAATATGTAGTTTTTGATCACATTTGGGTAGGCTGTTTCTGGATGACTGAGAATGCCCATGTTACACGTTCTTATCTTTGGTTTTTTTCACCACATGATTGGGTACCAGTTTTGTACCTTGAACTTTGGACTTGTTTTGGTTCCATATGTCTTTTGTGGGGTGGTCTGCATTTTACCCGACTTCTACATTTGGAGGATTTTGCCAACATCATTCATTGGATGTCTAGCTTCGGTTAGCTCCTTCCAAATGGGGGTAGTCTTAACATACTCTTTTACTCCTTCCACAGTTAGTTCATGTAGTTGGTTAAGTTTTCCTGTTACATACCTCATTCTAGTCTCTTTGGGGGGTGTATTTTTAAACACCCCTCCATTGGGACCATCAATTTTCCTCCACGATTGCATTCGACGGTGTTTTTTGTTACTTAAGCCTATACTTTGAGTTTTCTTCTTAATTTTCATCCTTCCCTCTTCATCTGTATGGTTGATAGTTGAATTTTGATTTGAAATTTTTCTGATTTCCGAATTCTACATGTTATTAATATGAATTAGAGGTTTAGTGTGTTGAAAACTGAAATTCCTGTGACAGTCGATCACACAAATTCAGCGACTCCTCAGGACTCGGGTTCCTTGAGATGTTATATGGTATATACTGCCTCCTTTCAGGTTTCATGCTCCTGACTTTTTATTCCCTCGAACCCTTCCATTTCCCATGATTTGTCACCTGTTGCTCTCACTGGTTGGATTCATCAACTTGTTAGGTTGGCATATTTGGACGTATCTACGGAAGGTTACCATCTCCATTAGTTCTTCATATCAATATGTCATTGGCTGCTAGCCTTCTCTGTCCTTTGAAGATCATTTAGGCTGGAATGTGGTCTACTCCAAATACCTTCATCACTCATTATCTGCATGATTTGTCTGTATCTTGCTCTGGTGGATATCATTTTCCTCCTGTGGCAATTCTAAACACATCCGTTCATCTTTGATTGGGGTAAGTCTTATCACTTCCTTTCATTTGTGTTTTCTTTTCAACGATTCTAGTTTTCACCACTGCTATAAGGATCCCACTCTGTGACAGGTGTTGTCTGGTCAGGTATGATTTTCCTCAAACGCACTCTATTAACTGTTTGCAATATAATGCTCAAAATAGAGATTAGAGTGTTTCCACAAGACCACCGGTGGCCTACCCAGTGGTATATATATATATATGTGTGTGTGTGTGTGTGTGCACTAAATATCAGTAATTTTCAATCTATGGTTGACTGTCACTCGTGGACTTCCTAAGTAAACAGCATGACCCCATAATGCTGGGTTCGTTTGTTGTACTTTTTGCTTCTGCAATTGTTTTGGGAGTTTGTCTGGTTTTTGACAGAAAGCTCACTTCCTCTTCATAATTCTGGTTCCCTGATGTATGGCACTGTTTTTACTTATGGTTGGGGTTGATGGGTATATATATATATATATAACACAGCCCATATGCCCTAGCCACAATATTGCTGTTGTGATTTTTTTTCTTTCTCAACCTCCTAATGCCAAGGACAAGTTATGGAACCTCATCTGTCCGGTGGAGTTCGGGTATGTAACTAGCTAATTCTGTTTCTATGTTGCTACAGCTTGCACCTTTCAAAACATATTATGCTTGTGCAAGCATTTTCCGTTTCTCCTTATTTTAGATTAATTTCCTACTTCCTGGTTGAAGAGTATACTTGTTCCAGAGGTAGTGTAGGACCCCAAAGGTGTGCTTCACTTTCTTCTCATTCTGGGTGGTCGCTTTTCATTTGGTTTGATATTTGTGTGTGCACCTACACTGACCCCTCCTCCCCACTGCCAGTGTTCTCCTTTTGGAGTCTGCTAATTCTTTAAAGTGAGGATTGAATGGGAATAACAGAGGGAGCTAGTTGTGCCAGTATAGGTGGTGCTGCACAATTGGTGGAGAGTAGTCACATGATATGTACATGTTCAGAAAAGGTGCAAAATGGACAGGCTATATAGACTGGTGCACTGTTCACAAAAATGTTTTTAGTAATGCTTTGGGGACAGACAAACATCAAAATAACTTTGTGTGATGGAGGTAAGCACTTATCAGATATACATTTTCAGTGTAAGAAAAATGTTAACTTTACTTGTCTTTTACATTTTACCAGGTCTTTTTATTTGATTTTGACAAACTCTTTTACTCAGCAATTCTCAATAAATACTTGTTAAATGTCCTGTTATTAAGTAAACCTATCCCATTTCTCTAGAGTTAACTCAGATTTACCTGTAGATACCACACTAGCAGTATTTGGTAATAGTGATGGTAACACTAGTGTTAGTAATAGTGCTGTACTATTAGTAATCTCACTCTCTCTTGTGCTTTGTCTATGAGCATATGTTGGTAATCATGGCTCATTGTCTCAGGCTAACTGGATATGTCATTGTCTTTTAATGCTGGGTTGTTAATCCACTTCCTCAGGCTAGTAATGTATTTTGTTCTTTACTTTCCTCTGTCTCAATCTTTCCTGCCAATATTTGATATTCTAAGCCTTCTTTGAAGATGACATGTCCTAGGAATTTTAACTGTCTTTTTCTGAGATTTCTTTACTTCTGCTCTTCATCATTCGTAACTGTTTTGTCTATACTATCCCAAGCATTCTTCTTCAAAACCATATTTCAGTGGCCTGTAACTTCTTCAGTAATTGTCCAATACTCACATCCATGTAGACCAAGCATAACATTTGAGAACTCAAGTTTTAGTAGTCATACAAATGTTCTTGTTCTTCAGTAGTGGGTTCATTTTTCAGAAAGAGTATTAGCAATTGTAGTTTTAGTGGAAGTACTAGTATTAAAAGTAACGATAGTATAGTAATAATATTGGTAGTACCATTAGTAATAGTGACAGAGAAATAAGTAGTAATTTTGGTGGAAACTAATATTTGTAGCAATAGCAGCAGTGTAGCAGTGGTAATGATGCTGTTAGTATTGATACACAAAGAAGTTTTGGTAGAAATAGTAGATATATTAGAAACAATGATGTATCAGGAGTAGTAGTAATATTAATGATGGTAATGGTGATAACTGATGAAATTCTCTGTCAAAAAAAGTACAGGACCTCAATTTTAATACGACCTATCCTTATAGTGTATGTAGTACCAAATTACCTCTTCATGCACTTTTTCAAATAGAAGTACCAAGAAATACAGTAAATAACAGAACTTAGTACTGTCTTCCAGAAAAAGGAACACTTGGGGTCTCAGTAAAAATTGGTACTCGAGTTCTGGTTAGTACAGGCAGGATTTCATCCCTGGTGGTGATATTTGTGGCTACATTAATAGTTTAATATATGAAATAACAATGTTACTACTGGGGTGTGAAAAATTAGAAGACTTATTAAACACAAGTTTTACAAAATATCAAACAGTAATAAAAGAGTGCTTAGCTTTGTGACTAAACAACCCAATCCACAAACCAAACTGAAATTCAGAAACACAACATTGTTTATATACAAAATTGTAAAACAATGATAGCAATAATCATGAGCCAGAAGAAAAAAAAAAAACCTAATCTGTAAGATTATTTACAATGACAATATTAGGCACTTCTAAAAGAAATAACACTAAGTCACAAATAAAAGATCAATTGAATATCTGCAATAATACTTTTTAACAAGTAAAATTTTTAACCTATCACCTTTCTCTCATTCTCATCAGTCAGACTTCAAATCTCAAGACTTTTATTATCTTGCCAGACCATGAGATTACATGTCACATGACTAACTACTTAACATTGGTTTTATATAGTTAATCACAAACTTAGTATTCATAGGTCACCATTATGAGAACCTCGTAATGGTGTCTTAATATAAAAATGACTTCTTTAATATTTAACGTTCAGTAGGAGGTGGGTGAGGTAGTGTTTAAAGCAAACAAAATATAGCTGTAATAGTGACACAAGTAGCAGCTTTGGTAGAAATAGTAGTTATTGATAATATATGGGTGATGTAGTAATGATAGTTGTGTTACAAGTGGAACTAATAGTATTTGTAGCTGTAGAAGTAGTAAGTTTTTTTACTGTATACCTTTTACTTTAGTTTTAGTAGGATATCTTACAGTTTATATTCAGAGCTAAACTTTTAAATCTTCAAATTGGAAAATGTTATGTAAATTTTATATCAAGATAGTAGTCTGACCAAAGTAGTTTTCTTAGACCATTGCTAAAGAATTTTATGTTTATTGTGAAGAAACTGATCACCCCATGATTTTCAGTATTTCAAATGTACTCTTGTAAAGTTTTATTTATGAAGAGCTATAACCATAATTTAAATATTTATTGTATTCTTATATAGTATTTGTTTTTCTTACCAAGATTTTCAACTTAATAGTATATTTCAAGTTAGAATTTTTTGTATTTATTTTTTTTTGTAGAAGAGAAAACCTCCAATTGACCATGTTGTTGTGAAACATGTTAGTTCACCTCTGTTATCACGTAGAATTTCAACATCTTGCTCATCAAATGTTAATGAAAACTGGAATTCTAACAGTCAGAGCCCAAATGGAGTGTCCGAAGGTTCACAGTACAGCTCAAACTGTCGAACCAATCAGAGTCTACCAACAAGACCAAAATTAAGAACTATTGGCCAACGAGCTAGTTGGGCAGGAGAAAATCTTCATAAGTCTTATGTTTGCAATAGTTCTGAACCTTTGAACCTTAGTTATGATCCTGCTGATTTAAAGACTACTAGCTGTATCAATTTAACCCAGGACAGTTATTCCTGTGATCAAGTGACTGTAGCTTTAAATGACAGACCTGTGACTTCACTGATGAACAGTCAAACTCTGCACAGATCATCGTCACCCTTATTCTCCTCCTGTTCTCACTTGGTGTGTGGAACCATTGATGAATGTGATGAAGGAACTTCGCCAGTTGAAGTTAAAGGTGAAAGTCACAATCTTCTGACACACCATCAGCAAAATAAATGCTCAGTGACTTCCAGTAGTACATTCATGGACAAAGTATCCCTCACGGAGAGTCAGTTATGACAGGTAACACATAATTGAAGCCCAACATATACTAAAGTTAAATAAATGTCAATACACTATTAATTTAAAAAATAACATATGTGGATGGATCGATATATATATAAATTAAAGTAAGTTAGACATATTACAAATGTTGGCTTTTGCAGTCACTGAATTGTCATTTACAAAGCAAAACATCTGTACCATATTGTTGTCCATGCATATAATTTAATTCTTTCAACAATGTATAAAAAGTGACTTTGACATACTATTTATTATCCAACAGTGACAGGAAAGGTATTGATTTTTGTATTATTCTGACACTCAAATGTAAATTTCATTATTATTGTATTGTTTTGGTTAAAAAAAAAGTGAGTATATTTATATCATTGACTTTTTTATTGTAAAATATATCACTCAGCACCTTTAGGGTTGTTTTCATTCTCAAGATTTAATAATTTATATTAAAAGTTTTTCATCAATATCTTCCATGGTATTTTGCACAGTTATTAACATGAATCAGCATTACATTATTTCAGTAACTGTTTACAGAATTCACCTGACAACTACAGTAGACATTTGCCTCAGTTTATTACTGTGAGGTGAATAAAGTGTAATGTTCTTTGAATTCCTTACTTATGTTGATATAAAATTCCAAACAATGGATGTCTTAAAATACCATTACTGACTACTTAGTCATGCTCACACTAATATATGTAAAATAGTATTGTCATCTAACAATGTTCACACCAGTATTGTTATAATATTGTTTGTATAATAACCTCACTATCTTTCTAACAATCCTTGTGTTAAAATACCATCACTGACTGCTTAGTCATGCTCACACTAATATATGTAAAATAGTATTGTCATCTAACAATGTTCACACCAGTATTGTTATAATAGTGTTTGTATAATAACCTCACTATCTTTCAACAGTCCTTGTGTTAAAATACCATCACTGACTACTTAGTCATGCTCACACTAATATATGTAAAATAGTATTGTCATCTAACAATGTTCACACCAGTATTGTTATAATAGTGTTTATATAATAACCTCACTATATCTCTAACAGTCCCTATGTTAATATTGTCATACTGATACTTGTAAAATAGTGTACTGTCTCTGTAACAATGTTCACACCAGTATTGTCCTAATAGTGTTTATATTATAATCTCACTATCTTTCTGACAGTCTTTAAGTTAATATTGTTACATTGTAAAACAGAGTTATTGTCTCTGTAACAATGTTCACACCAATATTGTAGTAGTGTTATCTTACAAATAAACATCATGATCACTGTAAAACTTCTTATAATAATCTTTTGACATTTGTATTAGTATTACAGTCTTATAACAATGTTCTAACACTGGTATTTGTATAATAACATCACTATCTCTGTAGCAATACCCACATTAGTATTGCTAATAGTTGTGTTTACAGAATAGCATGATTAATTATCGTAAGTAGGTAATTATAGTATATGTTTGTGTTTAGTAAAATTAACACTTGTAGCATGCAAATGTTTCTGCATAACACCTTTTCTCTGTATGTAGAGGTACGAATTGTGTAGCAAGTGTGGTAACTAAGTGCTAGTAACTGTTTTCTCTGAGAGTCACAGTGATAAGTAAAGTGTACAATACTTATTGCTTCAGAACATGTTATGTAAAAATTGTTATTGTATTTAAACCTTGTAAACACCTGGAGTTATGTAGTTCATGTATTAACACCGTTTTTTTTTAATAATTTATTTGAAAGAAGAACTTTATTATTCCAAACTTAAATGTAAATATATACATCACCCATCTTACAGTCTTATCCATCATAATAGTTTCAAACTGATCGCTAAAGCAAGCAACATTTTCGGTCAGGGAGAATAAAATCGATATGATCAAAGTTAGAAAATATCTCCAAACAGAACGTCATAACATTTTAAATCTAGGTTATCTCAATGGAACCCCTTATTTGATTGTAAGTCACTTTATACATTTTATCCACATCACATAATATGTAAGTTGTAGAAAAACTGAAACACGGTATAGAAACACACTCACCCTATTGTTTATGTGTCACTATTATGGCATATTCTAACAACAGGTTCAGATTTCTGGGTGGCATACAAGAAACGCTCGTGTATTTATTTCGTATATCTGACGCAAACTATGTAAATAAGCTACTACTACTACTGGTATTATATTGGCAAGTTGTATGTAACAAGACTTCAGTATTAAATAAACACAATATCGTAAAATGGACTCGTGAATTCTTGCCATTGACGTTGTGGAGATATGAAAAACATGGTGATTTTTTTTATATTCGTTAGCAATACGCTAATCGCCAAGTTGATGTGTTTCTTCCTTACTGACACTCACATGTCAAGTGGGGTAAGATGACTTTGGTCCAAGGTTATTTCACTTGAAACAGATGCAATGTAACAGTGTTATATGTAGGTGAAGTTTGATAGGAATTTAGTGTTTTTTTTTCTCTTGTACGCATATACAAAATTTTAACATAAACAATTGTGCTTCTAATGCAGTAGATACCCCTAGTTTTCTAGTAACGTATTAAAATAATTATTAATCAGTATCCTACTGCATATATTTATTTATAACGTTAGGCCTTATAATAGTCCTAACCTTTAACAATACGATCCGAATCCCATATTTTGTAAAGAGATCATTTACCATTGTGATAAAAAATCCACAACCATACGTAATTGATTAATACATATTTCGATGTTGTTACCAATTTGAAATTAATTGTTTGCACTCTTTTTTTTTATCTACAGTTGAGTTTAAACTGTAGAGCTTGTTGAAATAAATGGGATTTATACATGCAGTTATTTCATTTTTGAGTTTGTTTTATTCTATTAGCACTAAACTACACACCGAAACACACTGGGGTTATATTTTTGTAATGGTCATAAAGTAAATATAAAGGATTTATAGAACTTGTAGATGTAAGGGTCAAAGAGATTTTAATTTTCTTCACGCATTACATTCTTCAAAAATGTTTGTCTTAAAAAATATACTCCTGGCAGCTAAGTGGTATAAGACTTTCCAAAACTTTTCCCACAACTGATGTAAGACTACTAGGCCTATAATTACTTGATCAATTTTTATTACCTCCCTTGAAAAGAGGAGTGACATTGGCTAACTTCCAATCCTTTGGTACCTGCCCACTATTCAAGAACTGACAAAAAATAGTAGTAAGTGGTTCACATATCCAATCTTTAACCTCCTTCAAAACCCTTGGGGAATTATTATCTGGTCAAGAAGCCTTATAATTCTTCCCAGTATTTTCTTAACAAGCTCAGAATTAATGTGATCATCTTGTTCCACTTTGTTTTCATCTATCAACTGTTCAAGATGTGGAATATTGCTTAAATTTTCATAAGTAAAACCTGAAGAAAAACCAGAACTTAATAACCCAGCTATCTCATAATCATCAGATACTAGCCTTCCTCTACCATCCCTCATAGGTTCTACCCCCATCTTAACATTTTGTTCACCCTTAATGTATTTAGAGAAATCCTTACTGTTAATTCTTACATTTTCAGCCAACCTTTTTCAACATATCCTTTTTGATGTCGTAATTTCCTCTTTAGCCAAAGTTCTTGATCTTCTATAATCTTCTAAGTATCCTATCATACCCGTCAAATAATATTTCTTAAATTTGGGATGCTTTTCATTAATTTTATATCTTATACCAACCTGTGAGCCAACCTGGTTTTTTACTTGCATCCACCTTTTCTTTCTATAAAGGATATGTTTATCTGGAATATTTAAAAAATTTCCACATCTTATCAGTGTCTCCAAATAAAGCAGCTACCCAATTCACAACAGATAATTCTTGTCGCATCCCTTAAAAATTTGCTTTTTTGAAATTTGTAACCAAAATATCATTATTCCTTAATTCCATATGCAGCAAAACATCGAACCTAATAGA
>NW_013667159.1:195885-200780 GCF_000517525.1 Limulus polyphemus
TAACACATTCTGTAAAATTGTTGAAGTGCGTAAGGTTCCAGACTTTTCGGACAGCATATCTAACACATTCTGTAAAATTGTTGAAGTGCGTAAGGTTCCAGACTTTTCGGACAGCGTGTGGAACACATTCTGTAAAATTCGTTGAAGTGTGTATGGTTCCAGACTTTTCGGACAGCGTGTGGAACACATTCTGTAAAATTCGTTGAAGTGTGTATGGTTCCAGACTTTTCGGACAGCGTGTGGAACACATTCTGTAAAATTTGTTGAAGTGGCTATGGTTCAAGACTATTGTGTATTGTGGCTCCTCTGTAAACTGGTGATTTAGTTAGAAGTTATTCCAGAGGAAGACTTTACAAATAAATTTTTAAACAGTATTAGGCTAATTATTAAAAATTAAGATATAATCTGAGCGTTTTGAAGTAGTTTCCAAATAAACATTTTAATACTGTTTGGTAGTATGCTCGAAAAAATAAAACTCAATCGTTTTACATGTTTCCTAATTGGATCTTATTTACCAAAACTCTTAAAAATTAATGAAATAGGTGGCTAGTCATGATAAACTGAGATAAAGAAAGTCCGCGAATGATGAATTAGTCCACCAGGACAACACTTGAAGTTATTGCTGGGAATAGTAGGCAAACACTAAGTACCTTTTTTTTTATAAAACCTTCAATTTCTGGACGTCCTCCCATTAGGACTATTTCCTTGCTTGTTTGTTTGTACATAATGTCACATAATGGGCTATATGTGCTGTGCCCAACACGAGTATCGAAACCCGATATTTAACGTTATAAGTCCGTAGACTTACGCTGAGCCACTGCGGGGCGGTACTGTTTGCATAGACCAGTTAATTAACGTGATATACCTAGCTAACGGAGAAGATATTGTCTGATAAATCAATTTGTTTGATGGATAAATTGAGCTTAAATCAATCAGTATTCTCTTATTTCACTTTCTATTCAAATAATAATGGGGAATGATTACACTGCCACCATATGTGCAATGAGCATAATTATCGTGTTTGTAGTAAAGCACAAAACTACACTATGTGCTATCTGTGATCTACCCGCTGCGGGTATCAAAACCCGATTTATTGCGCTATAAGCATGTAAATTATATATATATATACATATTTATTACTGAGCTACTTTAACTTACGTGTGTTCATATTAACTATTTCAGAGGGTAGAAATGAAACTCAGTAATTTCGTTTCTTTAACATTAAGTTGCCAACAACTAACATAGTTTTAGCCCTCCAGTGGCACAGCGGTATGTCTGCGGATTTACAACGCTAGAATCCCGGTTTCGATACCCGTGGTGGGCAGAGCACAGTTAGCCAATTGTGTAGCTTAATTACAAAACAAAAACATAGTTTTAATTTTTTTTTCTTCACAATCAATTCTGAAAATTGTAAGCTTATAAGACAAAATTCAGTGCGTAAAGACAAATTTACAACATTTAATTACGATCATTAAATAAAACTATATTTTATAAAAAGAAAAAAAGTTGGGTATAAAGAAGAGGACGCAGTTCCATTTTTTCCACACTAAATATTATACTTATTTTTACAATTTTCAACTAACTGCTAACCCAATAACTTCTTTCTCAAAAAAAGGCTTAGATACCTTTTTACTGTTCAAGCCATGTGGTCATGATTAACTTAAAACCGTAAGGAGACATTCAAATTCTTAAGCTGTGTTGTTACAGTTCAGATTGAAATTTGAAAAGGATGTTGTTTAGACTTACTTGAAAATACGGTAAGTAAATCTGAGGTATTTGAATATCCGCTTAACCACCTGACAAGTGCAGAAAAGATAACAGTCGTAGTGAAGATTCTTGCATACAAAGCACAAATAACTTACACAACCGATTATCTCGACTCAAAGAACTTGAGAAAAGTTTGGTAGCAGTTATCTTCCAAAATTAGTTAAACGAATCGCTTCTGAAACCATCACCAGTAACAGGAAACAAAAATATGCCTTATCCATTGAGGGGAAAACATTAAGGCGAGCTTTTAATAGTTTAAACATAGAATCAGCAATACTTAAGAAACATACTTTACAAACCTAAAATGTTCGATACCCAGAGACAGACAGAGAAAACTACCATGCCAGAGACATAATCAGAATGCCTTTTGTAATATTGTACTTTACAAGTCAATGTAACAAATAGTTCCTCAACCCCGATCATACTCTTGGTTATGGGCATAAAAACATATTCATGCTCAACACCTTAACCTCCACTGTTACAAGCTTCTGTGAAGGACTGAGGTGTTCATCGTAACGTACTCTCCACCGAACACGGTCATCAACTTCCAAAACAACGTTAAACAGACCAAAATCACAAATTGGACTGAGCTGCAGAAGGGGGCGTGACTTTACAGTGTGTGTGGTTTAATGGGATTATATTGATTTCTGTGCCTTCGGCCATGTTTCTCACTAAAACCTAAAACAGCCGTTGATTTTGAGACGTGGCTGGAAGATTATGAACTTTTGGTTTGCAAGCCTTCATTAAGTCCTCGTGTTATTATTTTGTTAACAGTGCCAGGAGATATGCCCAGCTTCATCGCAATGGCTCTATGGATTTTCTTTCATAACTATAGCTTTCACTTTGTAAATGAAGTTGTTGCTCTTTAACGGGTCTGCCCATGGTTTCGGAGAAACGTTTTGTGAAGTCGTTCTTATTGAAATGAGTTCTTTGACTCTAGATCGTTTATTGTCCCTGGTGTACAAATATTTCTCTTTGGAGAGTTATGACACATTTATCCATCCATAGCTTTGCGGTAAAACAAACAAATGAAAAGTTTTAATCGGTTTAAAAATCGCCGCGAACAAACGACTGAATTATATTAATATATTTACAAATTGTTCTTTGTTCATTGTTATAAAACATTCTAATTTTTGAGTAATACCTTCTCGTTGTTGCTTTCTTTTCTCCGTTTTTGGGTCTGTGTCTGTTTAGAAATTTGATACGAATCAGACTCATGCTGTGGTCGTTCATTATAGTGAGGGATGCTGTAACATAAGTGTTATTACAGCTTCTGATTTCCTTCTTGTGTGCCCGGCATGGCCAGATGGTTAGGCTCGCAGGTTCGAATCCCCGTTCCACCAAACATGCTCGCCCTTTCAGCCGTGGGGGCGTTAAAATGTGACGGTCAATCCCACTATTCGTTACTAAAAGAGAAGCCCAAGAGTTGGCGGTGAGTGGTGATGACTGGCTGCCTTCCCTCTAGTCTTTCACAGATAGCCCTCGTGTAGCTTTGCGCGAAATTCAAAAACAAACAAACAAATCCTTCTCGTGTTTAGTCTTGCCAATGGAGAACGTTAATAACGTTGTATTTCAGCGACTTGCGTGTGCTAACGAAGAGGGTTGATATCCTTATATTTTATCGATCTGTTTATGCTAACGCACCGGCGTGTCGGCGCAGATACAAGACGCTGCGCCATGGTCAAATAGCTTAGCACCATATAGTTGTTTCACGATAAATTTTCAAACATTCGACAAATGCAATGCAATCATGGATAAATTCACACAATGGGCTACGCTCTGTGGAATATGGGCGGGGAATCGAACTCCAGATTCTAGCGTTCTAAGTCCGTAAACTTACCACTAACTCACAGGGAGCCTGTTTTTTTTTTATTCTTCTCTGTTCATCTCATCATGTTTTGTACATAGTATAGAATTTAATATGAAATACTATTATATATACATAATATAAAAATAATAGTAATTAAGAAGCTTATTTAACAATTTCCAGAAATAATGGGGTTATTTTATTTGTAAATTTCGTTGGAAATATAATTTTAGTTATATTATATAAGATACGTCTACGAATTTAATGTTGTAATTTTGTGTTTATATTGTTGCTAAGTGACAGTATTCAATCTATTGCACTGATAAACAATAGTTAAACAGAATCTGCTTGTAGAAGACTTAAACGACAAAGCCTGCTGTTTAAAAACATAAAATTTACTAAACTTTCTTGAATGTCCGAAAATTGTACAGCTTTAGATGATGTGCTGTTGAAACTACTCCGTATTATTTATATTATATTATTCGAATTCTTTCCACAATATATATAGCACGTAAATAATGTAATAAGTGCTTTATCCCGAGAAAATAGCGTGCATATCCTAAGAAAACAAAACCAGGACAAGTTGATACATGTATAAAAACATGTAGTGAGTTTGAATTTCTTCCATTTTGGGCACTTACAATCTCTCTCTAGAAACTTTCAAAGATTTATTTGTAAGACATATGATGTAGCGATTTCAATAACAATAAGAAAGATACTAGCGTCATATGAATACTGAATTCAAAACACAGTCACGTGGCCATTAATCATCATAGTATTCTCTATGATTGTTAGCAGCTGGGATCTTGTCCTCTCGCTTAAAGTGATTCTCAGAAAGTCGACTCTCCTCGGTACTGATGAAACTTCTGTATTTGTGCCACAGAGGATTGGATAAGTTATATTAAAACAATATTGAATACGTAAATCAGCAGGTCACGTGACAACCACAAGCGACATGGAACGGCATGTATCTGAACTATATTTTAACGTTGATTGTCAATAGTGTGAAAAAGTATACACACACATATATATATAATTTGGTTTGTTTTATTTTGAATTTCGCGCAAAGCTACACGAGGGCTATCTGCGCTAGCCGTTCCTAATTTAGTAGTGAAGGACTAGAGAAAAGACAGCTAGTCATCGCCACACACCGCCAACTCTTGCCAAATCGGCACATAGAACGTGACTGGACGTGGTAATATGGACTATAACGACGTGGTAAGATTCCAAAATCATTTTAATATTTTTTGCTGTTGAATCAGGAGTTTTGGAAATATGTTGATGCTGTGAAATGTGATAACTATAGGAATTCCTCTAAGCT
>NW_013667159.1:201780-202911 GCF_000517525.1 Limulus polyphemus
TAATTTAGTAGTGAAGGACTAGAGAAAAGACAGCTAGTCATCGCCACACACCGCCAACTCTTGCCAAATCGGCACATAGAACGTGATTGGACGTGGTAATATGGACTATAAGATTCCAAAATCATTTTAATATTTTTTGCTGTTGAATCAGGAGTTTTGGAAATATGTTGATGCTGTGAAATGTGATAACTATAGGAATTCCTCTAAGCTCTTATCTTTATGGATGTATTGATAACAAGAACTTAACTTAGCGGTAGAAATCAATTATCACAAACACATCATGTTAAAAATAAGTTTTATAAATCTCTGGATATAATGGACTTATTGAGCGTTAAGTGTTTCTGAAATTGTATTTTTAACTTATTTTACAACCTCTGTACTTATAAATTATCACTAGATCAAACGGGAAAATCTTATGAACTGCTAGATATAACGGATCTATCGAAACTTGATAGATCTATCGAAACGTTTCACAACACCCAGAAGAAAACCGCCGCCAACCAGTACTCTACCGCCCATCCTAATACAACAGACCAAGCTACTCAAACTTCACCCACTCCTGAAACACAAGATAAGTCTACTTAAACCACCACTACCAGGAGGAAAAAAGGCACCCAGACACAGCCACCACTTACCACCGACGCCTTTCAACAGACCAACAGTACGCCTTCCAGCCCCAAGCCACTGTCTTCATCTACGTCTAACTCACCAAACGCCCTAGTAATCGACACCTCCCCCGATCTCTACCTACCCAATGAACCTTTCTCAGTCTTCCGCTCTCTCACCCACGACACTGAGAACCCCACGCCTTTACCACCTGCCCGGAACCAGAAACTATGCCA
The DNA here is from genome assembly GCF_000517525.1 of Limulus polyphemus. Taxonomy (NCBI): domain Eukaryota; kingdom Metazoa; phylum Arthropoda; class Merostomata; order Xiphosura; family Limulidae; genus Limulus; species Limulus polyphemus. The sequence continues at coordinate 202,623 of NW_013667159.1, forward strand.
ATTCAAATCCACGATAAACTCCAGGAGACTCCACAACAATTTCAAAAATTAATCAACCCCCAGCACAGCCCTTCACTTTGCCTTCCCTACTTACTTCTTCTCATTAATCGGGCACTGGTAACGAATCAGTCGTTACCAGTGAAAGTGGGTTTTCTCTGGGTACTCCCGTTTCCCCCACATTAAATTCTCGGCATAGGGTTTTTAGATCCCCGCCGCCCTGATGGACCATCTGTCCGAGATCGGCCGTTTAGTTTACTTTGCTCTTCACTTTTTACTGTCTACAATTACT
>NW_013667159.1:203911-213332 GCF_000517525.1 Limulus polyphemus
AATTCTCGGCATAGGATTTTTAGATCCGCGCCGCCCTGATGGACCATCTGTCCGCTATCGGCCGTTTAGTTTACTTTGCTCTTCACTTTTTATTATCTATAATTACTCGCTCTTGATCTTTTTAAAATTACATACCTAGTCCGCATTAATTTCCCATTTATCAAGTTAAGCCCATATTCCTAGCGGGGTGAAGGAGGATTGTTTAATTTTCGAGCACCCCAGATTAATAATTACTTCTTCGGAAATAATTATTTTTAAATCTAAATAACTGCCAGGAAACGAAACGAAACACTGAACTGAAGACGAAAGGCGAAAGACGTTCGAAACGTCGTCCTCTACACTTGAGTTTCTGCAACAGGCAGTTGCCGTCCATTCAACAAAGTTTCATCAAGAAAGATATATATTTTTATATTCTATGCATATTATTTTTAAATTTTATCCTCTGAAACGTCTTGAATCAATAAAAATCAACCTTTTACATTTCATATCAAATATAAAGACTTCACCAAGAACATTGAACTTACACCATATTTGACAACAAACTCTCCAGAGAAGCCATGGACATTTCTTGAATTATGTTGTCCTCTTATTTATTTGGCTTTTGCCAGGTCCTTCTTATTCCAGGCTAGCTCTGTATAAACCTTACAAAACATTCTGGTCATCCTGACTGGTCATCTTGGCTCCAGTTTGCTGTTGTTAACTTTTTTCTTGTGATAATGGCCCAGACTTTGACTCGTTTTACAACCTGGACGTGGCAATGATGTTTCAAGTGAATCTTATAGCTGGCTGTGGCGGAAACTGGGAGAGTGGGGGTTGATGCTGAAGTCTCACTGGTACTGATTTCGAAGACTTACTGTTCTGGGAGTATCTATCTTGATATTGGAACCATCTGGAAGTATCTATCTTGATATTGGAACCATCTGGAAGTATCTATCTTGATAATGGAACCATCTGGAAGTATCTATCTTGATATTGAAACCATCTGGAAGTATCTATCTTGATACTGAAACTATCTGGAAGTATCTATCTTGATATTGGGACCATCTGGAAGTATCTATCTTGATATTGGGACCATCTGGAAGTATCTATCTTGATATTGGAACCATCAGGAAGTATCTATCTTGATATTGAAACCATCGGGAAGTATCTATCTTGATATTGGAACCATCTGGAAGTATCTATCTTGATATTGGAACCATCAGGAAGTATCTATCTTGATATTGGAACCATCAGGAAGTATCTATCTTGATATTGGGACCACCAGAAAAGCTCCAGAGTTCCCTCCAACACGACACTTGTCAAAGTAATGTGGCTTCTAGCACTCCAGTCTGGTGGGATGTATGTTCAAAGTGTGGAAAATTCCAGTTTGGCTGCTGGCAGACTTTCTATCATAGTCCATCACAGCTTCTTCAGTCGAATTCATAGTTGTGCAGAGGGTAATGGTCTTCACTATCTGGACTTGACTCAGAGGATGCAATATCAACAGCTTCCATTGGGTGGTGGAAGCCTTTACTAGTAAAAATTCTTTCTCAATTGTTGGCCATGGTCAAGTCTAAAGTTGCCTCTCAAGAAGCCTCCAAAGGCCTAAAAACATCATGAAAGATCGTGGGCATTCAGGCATAACTGTTTGGAGAGATACATCACAAACGAAAGCAAGTGGTTTCTACTCATTACTAATACCTAATACAGTAATAATAATAACAATAATTTTTTTTCTCCATTCTTAATCTCTCCCTAGTGGCTTTACGGTGGTTTTTGTCCTTAGTATTTTTGAAATGATTTCTTTGTTTCCTGACGTGATATATCTAAAAAATTCAAATAAACTAAATATATTATAAATACATCTAATTACAATTTTAATATTTCATTCACTATCTTTACCAACTTTTAGTCCTAGAGCCAGGTGCAGTTTTCCAGAAAATTTCAAACTTTTCAGTACACCAATTCCTTGTGCAGCAATAAAAAAATGGAGAAGTTTTTTTTCGCATGAATGTAAAGAGCAAGGTTCAAAGTTTGATTGTCAAAAAATTTATAATGTAAAATGACTTTAAAAATAATTAGCATGTCTCTTTCTGGTTGTAAGCTGTATGATGAAGAGCGCTAGCTCGAAACGTCATCCCTCTTTGAATAGAAATATACAAAAACTTGGCGAGTGTTCACCCTATTATTTAATTATGATATCCACATGACTTGCTAATTTGCATATTTAAAAATGTTTTAAAATAACGTATTCGACCCTCTGTAAAACCTACTTGAAAGTTTAGAAATATGAAACATCTGAGCTGCATAAAACATGAATTAGGCTAGAGTAGATAATGATTTTGAGATTGCTAGTAAGTTAGATTGAATTATAAATAATGAGTTGTTACTTGAGTGAGTCTTTCAGTTAATTAACATGTCAACAGTGCATGATTTGGTCAGTTTGTCTTTTGCTGTCATCCACTTAATTAGTCAGTGTGTAAATGTTAAGTTTGTGTTTTCCACAAAATACAAGAGATAAAAAATTAACAAACAAGTGAAATTGTTTGATTAGTGTCAACTGTGAAGTTAGGCCTATCATTAGAAATGTAAAGCCATGGAAGTCGAAATCTGTAGAACTTCAAGTTAAAAAAATGAAATAATTTTGTTCATTAAATGGACTGGATTTTCGATTATTCTTTTAAACAAATAATCCAAAAGAACTCACCCAACAAGTGACACAGTTTCAACACTAGTGTTAGGAGTTAGACTGTTTCGTAAGAATGAAATAAATCCAGACTGAACTTCATGATGTTGACACAATCTCGCAGCGAGATTAATATTTATTAGAAAGAATACCAAGTAGGCAGAGACAGAGAACTAAAAGAAGATTAAGAAGAAAGAGATAAGAAACTAAGAGTTAGGCATGAGATTTACAGAATATTTATGAGTAGTTAAGTTCCCAAGTATTTTATCCTAGAGTTTATGTCCTTTTGTACATTTTATATGGGATCTCGTCTTCCATCAAATTTATTTTTGTTATATGTAAGGATCAAACCAGTCACACATCTCTCTGCTTATGCTCATTAAATTCAATCTCAATACACAATACAATAATACCTTTGGTTGACATCTACTACTTAGGACAGCAGAACCTCCCTGGACTACTCCAGCGAATTTAGCAGAACAGTTCAAAAACATTTCTCAATCCAGAAACCAACAGCTTATGATGGAAATGTAACACGTGAAGCACATCGAGCATAATTTGAAATCATTTCCAAGGTGAGTGGATGGAATAATGTACCTCAAACTAGTCATCTTGTTGCACATTTAAAAGGACCAGATTTGACAATATTGAGCAACTTTCTTACAGAGAACCGTAAAAACTACCAGGCGTTAGTCGCCACTTGGAATACATATTTGTATTCTCACACTAGAAAGAAATTCCTAAGGCAAAGTTTATGAACTGGGTAAGGATAAAGGACGAAACTTTACTTAATCAAAACTGTTGAATGTGTAGCAAGATGTGCCCAATTATTCAGATACTCCACATGAACAAAAAACACAATGGAATCGTTGGTATGCAACCAATTCATATGATGAGGATATGTGAAATAGACTAAAGCAAAGCAGGTGTATATCTTGAAGAGAAGATATTCAGTTGGTGATGGAACTTGAATAAGTCCATGTTTAATATAAACAACAAAAACACCACGAATTATTGGTTCGCCAAACCAAACAATACGAATACAAACTTTCTTTGATAGAGGTCTAGAAGAACTCAATAGATCAATTAGCCAACTGTTCACTCAGAATTTAAAATACAAACCATAAAACATGTATTATTTTAATTGTAACTTAAAGGGCATATTGCCAGGTACTGCATATATAACCCTTTAATTACTCCATTGTTTACTCAGGATACAAGAAATATACCTTAGGGCAGAAGATATTTCAATAACAACTCGAAAGGACATATTGTCAGGAGCTGTGGAACAACATCTTTGGGGATAGAGACTTTTCCCAAATTATGACACTAAAAAAACTTCTACTAAGTGTGAAAAACAATGAAATTACATCCAAGACTTTAATGAATCAACCATTGAAAATAAACCAAAGATATGATATCATTAAGATAAAAAATACTCCATCTACCTAAGTTGAGATAAAGAGTACATTATTTAAAGAAACCAGTCCACGAGTCAACCTGTTCATTGGTATTATGTCTTGTAACATGTTGATTTAAATTAGTTCTGTAGCTACCATTGTGTGTCCTGCTCTGGTAATGGAAGCTAGGAACATTTCTCCAGAAATTAAGCAAGTCCACTTCTAGGGTACCACCAGGTGATAGAATCATCAGTGGATGCTATCAACCATGTGGCTCAAAAGAGACCCCCCCCCCCCGTGGAAAGACAGCAAAGTTTGATAAAGGACAAGCAGTCATCTTATCCTCATATCTTCACATCAATACCCACTTAGCTCTCCAGCTGTTCGAGATATGTGACAGTTGTCCCCTTTCAAGCTGCAAATTCTTCTTGATAATGTTGTATACTGTTGCCTAGGGCACTTGAATGGCCTGTTGCAAGGCGCCTCACTTCGATATGCAGGGTTAGGAAACACTTGTTGCAGGTTTCTTACTGGACGATTCTGATGATCAAGTTGATCCATATTCCTTTGTTTTCTAATGCCATTGAGTTTAAGGGATATTTCCAACTTGGAAATTCTAAGTTTTAATCTGAACACATCTTTATGGCCCAAATGTATAAACATTTTGCACTTGTTAAAATAATAAATAATCCACAACGTTAAAAGTAGGTACACAATTAAAAACATTTTAATCCATTAACTCATACCAGTTTATATAAGTGTCCGTGCCACCTGTTGAGATAAGCTCGCTTCTCCCCTTGGGAAGTCAGAAACAGGGTATATACGTTTTTCCCGTGTGAAATGATTTGACATTCGTTTAACAATAATGTCATACAACATGCAGAATTACTGCTGAAAAATTTTAAAACATTTTACCTCAATATAGAGAGTTGAGTACATTACATTAAAAATATTTTGAAGATACAAATCAGCAAGTCACATGATAACCATAACCGATATAAAGTTGTGGTGGAACGCCATGTATCATACTACATTTTGACATTGTTTGTCACTCTGTAAATGGTGTGATGTCACTGACCCCTTTTGAGAAGGTACATAAAAGCCATTTCTAGTGCAAAAGGAGTATTATTTCTTGGCACTTGTTTATAATGTTAAAATAATAAATAACCCACAACGTTAAAAATAGGTACACAATTAAAAACATTTTAATCAAGGCCAGTCTATGACCACTAAAAAGTTGACTTTACATATTTCGACGTTGCAAAGTCATCTTCAGGAGTGAGTTGCAAGACATAATCGTGCCTTATTTATACTTCTTATTTTGTTGCTAAATAGGTCATGTGACCTATGTACAGATATCGCACATTATGATTCAAAAGAAAAGAAATTAAGGTATGTCAACTACGTTTAGAAGCAGGAAAAGAAAATTATGAAGAACATTGGATGGAATGGGAAAGTTTCACTTGGAACCGGATAATGGTTTGGTTTGGTTTGAATTTTGCGCAAAGCTAGCCGACCCTACTTTAACAGTGAAAGACTAGAAGGAAGGCATCTAGTCATCATCACCCAACGCCAACTCTTGGGCTACTCTTTAACCAACGACTAGTGGGATTGACCGTCACATTATAACGCCCCCAAGGCTGAAAGGGCGAGCATGTTTGGTGTGACGGGGATTCGAACTCGCGACCCTCAGATTACAAGTCAAGCTCTAGCCACCTGGCCATGCCGGTCAAGCAACTGGAAACTGGGAGACATTGACAAATATAAGTATAAATTAGATCCGAAATATAAAAGATTGATAAATAGAAAGGAAGAATTGATAAACAAATTAAATTAGATAACTACCCGAAGTTTATAAAAGATTTTTGAAGAATCCTGAAATTGTAAATAAGTCAGATGTAGTTCTTAATAATAATCAGTTAAATGTATTAAATAAAGGTTTAGGGTTTGCTTGTAAGCTATTGAATATTAAAAAGGAAGAATTGATAACAGAAATAGAAACTAACTTGGATAAAGTGAGGGATGAGAACTTTAAAAACATAATTAGAACTTGTAGGCAATTTCAACCCTGTGGTAAAGAAACAAAATACTAATATAAAGGCTGTAAAATCGTTAAGAAAAAATAAACTGATTGTTATTTGTAAGGCAGATAAAGGAGGAGGACATATTGTAATAGTCAATAAATGTGGCTACGTTAAGGGAGTTGATAGCCTAGTAGAGGAGGGTACATATGAAAAACTTAACATAACTCTACAAGTAAGTATCGTGAATTAGTAAAGACAAGTGTAAAAACTGTTTGATTTTAACAGATGTAGAGGAAAAAAGATTAGTTCCAGCTAGTTTTATTACTCTAAGATTTTATGTACATAAAATTAATAACAGTTTTAGACCAATAGTGTCGAGTATATGTACATCGTCATATCAAATAGCTAAGCATATATCTCAAAAGTGTTCGTTTTTGAGAAATAAATATGTCAAATATGCATCAGAATTTGTAGAGAGAATTAAAAATGTATGTTTAAATAAAGACGATTTGTTAGTATCGTTTGGTGTAATATCGCTATTTAAAAACGTTCCAGAAGATGCTATTAAGTGTTTTGAAAATAAATCGTTAGAAAATAAACTTTCAGCAGTTGAAACTATAGATATACTTAATTTAACAAAGGTATGTGTGAAAGATCCATTTTTTCGAGTTAACAATAATGTTTATAAATAGAACGAAGGGTCAGCCATGGGATCCCCACTTCACTGTTGTTGTGTGACTTGTATATGGATGTACTTGAAACTAAAGCCATAAATGATGCAAAATGTAAACCTGATATTTAGGTAAGATATGTAGATGACACATCCTTGGTGCGGAGATATGGTAATAAGGCATTAATTGAATTTGCATGCTATTTGGATAGTATAGAACCATCTATACAATTTACTTATGAAATTGAGAAAAATAATAGCTTGTCTTTCCTAGATGTTTTAGTAAAAAATGAATTTACAAGGTAATCTAGAAACATCTATTAATCAGAAACCCTTTTCTCTTCTTATGTCTTCACACCATGATGAATCATGTCGTAAGATATATCTGAGTTTTACACTTATGTTCACAGAATTGTGAAGATATGTACCGAACAAGATGAACTTAAAAAATGAGTTATTATTAATGAAATTTATAGCAGCTGAAAGAGGATTTAACCCGAATGTTGTAGATAGTGCTGTCAGGAAATTCATTAATGTGGTAACGACTGATGAAAGTATTACTTTAAAACCAAGTTATAAAAAAAATTAAAAAGGAAGCTTTAATTTTGTCATATATTCCAGGTTTAACTAATAATTTATTTAAAGCGTTTTGAAAACAAAAGATATTTTATCCTATATTGAAACCGATTAATGAGATAAAGCAAAATTAAGTAAAACCAAAGATAACATACAGTTAATGGAAAAAACATAAATCTATAAAATTGACTGTGAATGTGGAAATATTTATATTGGACATTAAATTATCGTTTAATGGAGCATAAAAGATATGTAAGAAATAAAGAAAATTTAAAATTCAGACATAGCAGAACATGTACACGAAACACGACATATAGTATTGTGAGAATAAACTGTAATATTACCTCAAATAAAAGGTTTTATAGCCAATAACCTTCGAGAATCCTTGAAAGTAATTAAATATAAAAAAGATCGTGTATTATTAGAGATGAAGGTCCGGGGAATATTTTTGCAAAAATGTGGGGTGACCTTCTCTAAAGTGTTCACGCGGGAATTGTAAAGCTGTACATAGGTCACATGACTTATTTAACAACAAAATAAGAAGTATAAATAAGGCACGATTATGTCTTGCAACTCACTCCTCAAGATGACGTTTTAACGTCGAAACATGTAGAGTCAACTTTTAAATGGTCATAGATTGGCCTTAATTAAAATATTTTTAATTGTGTACATATTTTAACGTTGTGTCTTATTTATTATTTTAACATTATAAACAAGTGCCAAGAAATAATACTCCTTTTGCATTAGAAATGGCTTTTATATACTTTCTCAAAAGGGGTCAGTGACATCACACCATTTACAAAGTGACAAACAATGTCAACATGTAGTATGATACATGGCATTCCACCACAACTTTATATCGGTTATGGTTATTATGTGACTTGCTGATTTGTATCTTCAAAATATTTTTAATGTAATGTACTCAACTCTCTATATTGAGGTAAAATGTTTTGAAATTTTTCAGCAGTAATTCTGCATGTTGTATGACATTATTGTTAAACGAATGTCAAATCATTTCACACGGGAAAAAAAATATTTATACCCTATTTCTCATTTCCCAAGGGGAGAAGCGAGCTTATCTCAAGAGGTGGCACGGACAATTATATAAACTGGTATGAGTTAATGGTTTTTTCACCTATAAATTATACTTGATACTCTCGGTAACATATGCAAATAGGTTCTAATATATCACCCTTTAATGGCAAATCAGTAAAATTCAAAGGAAAGGTGGCCAATAATTTAAGAGTTATACAGTTATACTAAATACAAAATTGTGTTTAATTTATGTTAGTGTCTTTCCTTTGCTGTTCGAATTTGAGTTATTCTCTGTATAACATTTGTTGACCAGAAATTTCTTGATATTTCTAAGCATTTATGTTGGATATCAGTGGACATCAATATCATATACGTGGATAAAACAATGTGAAGATTTTACAAGTGATGTTTAATAACAAAATATGTACAAAAGTTCCGAACTTATACGGGTAATGCGTAGTAACATTTTACAGAAATGTGGCAATAAAACGTAGTGAGGTGGTTATTAAAATGGATCGTGATAACAGAACATGTATAAAATAGAGTTAGGATTTTACAACTGGTTAATGAGAATAGAACATGGGTAAAACACTGTGGAGAGATTTTACAAGTGATCTGTGACAACAAAATCCGTATAAAACAACGTGGTACAGAACAGTACGAGATATTAGCTACTCTCTTAGTTAATATCTAAATATTTCGACATGAGAGCCACTCAAGCAAACGAATTAATTTTCCTTTTATTTAGCTGCACACGGGACTAGGATCTACTAATCGGTCATTTAAGCACGATCTTTTGTAAGAAAGACAGCTATGAGTTCACTCGTGATGTCCAGAAATAGAGAACTGCCTTTTCTGTCAGCCAGTTGGGTAATGGCCCAGGGGTTTTCGAGTGTGTGCGGTTCAACACCTGTTTCTGTACATGACACTGTATTTTTGGCATTAAAATCAGGCTTTCTCCTTTTAGCCAGATGTTCACTAAGATTTCCATAAGACAGATTTTCACCAAGATTTTCATAAGAAAGATTTTCACTAAGATTTCCATAAGACA
>NW_013667159.1:213816-214890 GCF_000517525.1 Limulus polyphemus
CATACTCAGTAATATAATACTCATCCAACTTCCTATTGGACCCATACTCAGTAATATAATACTCATCAAACTTCCTATTGGACCATACTCAGTAATATAATACTCATCATACTTCCTATTGGACCCATACTCAGTAATATATAATACTCATCAAACTTCCTATTGGACCATACTCAATAATATAATACTCATCATACTTCCTATTGGACTCATACTCAATAATATAATACTCATCAGGCTTCAAGCTGACCTTGTACCAAAGTACACCACGGGAAGAGAAATATTGGTACAATGTTTATGGATATTATTATTGCAGAGGTTTGCTCTCTTTGAGTGGATGCATGGCCACACTCTTTAACACTCCATTAAATGCCTGGGTTATGTATAAATAGCATTTTATACAGGACAATGGATGTATAAACTGGAGGAAGTTGAAAAAGTGCAACCTAGAGGAAGTGTGGCTAGGTCTGGTGGAAGTCCTCTTTGGGATCTGAATTTTTGCTAATGTTGCAAAGGTCCTTAATGGTCATCACCCTGCTGGCATGAGCCAAAGAAGGAGAAAGAAAAATCATCTAAAGCACCCAGAAGGACTGAGGAAGTTTTGCTTCTGAGTTTGAGTCTTGGCACATGTATAACTCAGATGAATAAGGATCATCAGAGTGATATATGGCTTAGGTGGTCTGAAACCAAGGGGCATTCTTTATAGGACCTTCAGAGAGATCACCCTCAGCCAAACAAAGAGTTAGTTAATAAGTTCCACTCAGGAACGTCACAGGAAATGCCATACATTAATACCAGAAAGGTTACTACAGTGTCAACAACTTCCACTAGGAAACTGACCTGTCAAAGGAAGTATCTTATGCTGATACCAGAAAGGTTACTTCAGTGTCAAGAACTTCCACTAGGAACCTGACCTATCAAAGGAAGTATCTTATGCTGATACCAGAAAGGTTACTACAGTGTCAACAACTTCCACTAGGAACCTGACCTATCAAAGGAAGTATCTTATGCTGATACCAGAAAGGTTACTACAGTGTCAACAACTTCCACTAGGAACCTGACCTATCAAAGGAA
>NW_013667159.1:214922-226589 GCF_000517525.1 Limulus polyphemus
TTGGACCCATACTCAGTACTATAATACTCATCAGGCTTCAAGCTGACCTTGTACCAGAGTACACCACGGGAAGAGAAATATTGGTACAATGTTTATGGATATTATTATTGCAGAGGTTTGCTCTCCTTGAGTGGGTGCATGGCCACACTCTTTAACACTCCATTAAATGCCTGGATTATGTAGAAATAGCATTTTATTCAGGACAATGGATGTATAAACTGGAGGAAGTTGAAAAAGTGCAACCTAGAGGAAGTGTGGCTAGGTCTGGTGGAAGTCCTCTTTGGGATCTGAATTTTTGCTAATGTTGCAAAGGTCCTTAGTGGTCATCACCCTGCTGGCATGAGCCAAAGAAGGAGAAAGAAAAATCATCTAAAGCACCCAGAAGGACTGAGGAAGTTTTGCTTCTGAGTTTGAGTCTTGGCACATATATAACTCAGATGAATAAGGATCATCAGAGTGATATATGGCTTAGGTGGTCTGAAACCAAGGGGCATTATTTATAGGACCTTCAGAGAGATCACCCTCAGCCAAACAAAGAGTTAGGAAAGTTAGTTAATAAATTCCACCCAGGAACGTCACAGGAAATGTCGTACACCAATACCAGAAAGGTTACTACAGTGTCAACAACTTCCACTAGGAACCTGACCTATCAAAGGAAGTATCTTATGCTGATACCAGAAAGACATCTTCAATATTGGAAACTTCAGGCTAGGAACGTCTCAGATAAATCACCACAAATTATACTGATATGATTTAAGTTGTACATGTATCAGTTGTTCCTACATCTATTTCCCGGAAATCTCTCATCAAGACATCAACCCACAGGACTTACTTCTTGTTCCAGATACAGGAGTTTTAGAAATGCTATGAGTATTCAGATTCTTTCATTTTTTCTGATGTATCTGTGGATTGTATACATGCATGTTTTCTTTATAATTTAATACAGGGACTATTTTATGTGTACTTATGTTGTATATACACGTATATTGTTTAGTATGTATATGTGTGAATAGTTTATAAATGTAACAGTTTTTCTCTCAGTTGTTGCTGTTAAATGGTTTCTCTACTTATGTTTGTTTTAGGGTATCTAGCACTGCGATTTTGGACTTAGTTTGTATACATATATATGTTATGATCTATATGTTTGCATGTGTATTGTAGTTTTAATGGGTTTTTAAGCATGTTTTGACCTATTTTTTCTTTAAGTATTGTGAAAGGGTTTTATTTTATTATGTGTTGTTTTAAAGGGGTTGGGTTGTTCTTGCAGTTGATCTATGTTAACAATGATAAGCACATATGAAAACAACCCTTTAACAATGAAAGACATGATCTATCAAAACACTGTTTAATAAAGAAAAGGCATTAAATAATATAAAATAACCCATTTAATACAGCGACACCTCCAAAAGTAAATTTTAAAGGATCATTTCATTTGCGATGGATTTCATTGTTAAAAGATTTTTGGTTATTTTGTATTGTAATGTATCCTTTGGTAAAATGTTGTAGGTGATTTTGTTACGAAGTATTTATGGAATACAAATACTAAATATATACATATTTAAAGGTTTTCAAGAAGTACATTTTTATTTTATAACATATAATATGTAGAAAGCAGCAGATCAAAAAAAAATGTTATTAAAACATGGACACTAACTAGTGAACCACACTACTAAATAAGGATGATACAGGCCTAAAGCCCACTGCATGAGTTAGCTAGAGATACATTTCAAGTCTTGACCTGAGAGGTGTAGAAAATTACAGCTATGAATTCTAGCTCCGGACAGACGTGATATATTGAGATAAAACCACAATTGTTTAGATAAAGCACATGACGAAATGAATCAACATCACAAAAAACAGTTAACAGGATGGCGATAAAAGTCAATGAGCGAATTAATATTAGTGAAGAGACCTGAGTTACACGGTTTGTCTCTATAAACCTAAGTTAATTGTCTTAAGTGATTTCGCCAAAGATGTTAGATAAGGGACAAAAATAAGTTCTGTAAAAACCAATATAAAAAAGTGGATTTTGGTTAGACTCTGATGGAATAGTCCACTTGGTGATGGAAGATTTCACTTGTACCAATCGAGTTAAAAGAACTACTTTTAAAAACAGATTTGCTGAATTTCTTGAAAAATCGGAAAAACACAAACAATTGTATATATAATTCCGTGTTTGCAACTCAAAATCTTAAGTTGCTCCAGGGAATTGTTCTGACTCCAGAAGACAGAAGATGGCAGTAATCCATTCTGACTCCAGAAGACAGAAGATGGCAGTAATCCATTCTGACTCCAGAAGACAGAAGATGGCAGTAATCCAGAACTTACAAGAAGTTCGCTGCACAAACTCTATTTCTGATCTAGTCGTTCCTGTGTTCCAGCACGAGCGGTTCAAAGTCATGTAACCTATGTAACGTAGCGTGAGCAATCCGAATTTGTTGGTGTTATTATATTGTGCTATTAAAAGCCAGACTATCTATCCCTTGTTAGGCAGATGTTAATTAAGATTCGACTTTTTAAAGACTTTAGAAAAAAACTTTAGGTGAGTTGTTTAAGAAAGCTTGCTACTTTTAGATTTTATAGTTATTATTGAGATGTTTCACTTTAAATTAACATTGACGGGGTATTCATATTTTATAGTTTACAGGAAGAGAGGGTTTCACACAGGACTGGTGAGAGAGAATCAGAAAATATTTTCCTTCACATTCCAACACACCAACAACAAACATTCGCCGTTTGTTTTATTTCATTGTTGTGTTTGTGATTTGATTGTTTTTATCATTAAAGATTGTGATTTTTGTATGTTGACTCCTTCTTTGTGACGAACTCATAACGTGTATTATAATATACGTCAGGCCTCCTGTTAGGCAAACCCTACATTTTGCTCTGTGGGAAACCTGTGTAGCAGTATATATATATATATCATAGCAGTACGAATATTATTACAAGTGACGTGTGATAATAGAAAGGTTATGATATAGTGTAAAAATTGTGGGCATGATATAAATATATACATATAATCAATGAAGAAACTTCATTATAATATATAACTTACAAAGTACGTGGCCAGGTGGATAAGGCGCTCGACTCGCAATCTGAGGGTCGCGGGTTCGAATCCCCGTCCCACCAAACATAATGTGACGGTCAATCGTTGGTAAAAGAGTAGCCCAAGTGTTGGCGGTGGATGGTGATGACTAACTGCCTTCCCTCTAGTCTTACACTGCTAAATTAGGTACGGCTAGCGCAGATAGCCCTCGTGTAGCTTTGCGCGAAATTCAAAAACAAACAAATTATACAGAATATTTGGTGCGTCACTTAACAACAACAGAATTCCTTTTTCGTTAGCAGCTGGATAAAGTGAAAAAATCGAATGTTAAAGTTTTTTTTTTTTCATTTATAAAAGATAAACATATTATACAGCAAACCTGTTCAACGAGCGTATTATGTAGGTTACCTTGGATGACACAAAGATATTAGGCGGGAATAACCCATACGTTTTCTTTTTTTTTATTCTGAGTTGAGATCTCGAAGCGTGAATTTGTCAATTGTTTTTTATTATTACTTCTATCTCACATATTTTAATTACTTTCCGTGACACGAGAGCGTTATTCAACATAATTCTATTGTTGGCAGTCAAATTATCCATAGCTAAACAACAGATGGCGCTGGCATCAGCGTCCCGTATTTTCTCTCCCACGAAATGCTACACACGGCTCATAATAGTCAGGCGTCGTTCAGTCGTAGGCTGATTGTGAGCGTATTTAGATTGCTACATTCATACTCACAGGAAGTGGAAACTAACGCCTTCAATATGTCAGAACAAGACGATAATGCTGTACCAATGATCGTAGAGGAAAAGGTGAGGCTTGCTCTTTCTCATTGTTCTAATTTTACTGGGTTTAAAAACCATCCCATAATATGCACTCTCTTTCTCGTATCTCAACCTAATCGTTACAGATCGCAATGATGGAGTTTCTAGATATTTCCTATATAGCAGCAAAATCACTGAGTTACGGTAGAACACCGATCATGAGAAGTGATTTTACTTTTTGAGTTTTGCAAAATTTCAACGATCAAGATATATATATACAAAATCAGAATCCGCAAAAAATTTCAAAGGAATAACTTAGAAAATTTATTTTTGGTTGAATTTCAGGTGTTGATAATCACATATGACAAAAACCGCAAATAATTCTCTCCAAAAACAAGTATTTGTTTACTTTTACGTCATCTAAAATGAATTCCATTTTTTTTTTCGTGTTGTTAAATACATTTATTAATTCTGACATTTTTAGATAAGACATTTCACATCTTTAACACAAAATCTATCGTACATCATATATTTAAGATGATGTTTGTAGCACTTACTTATCTATTTGTGATAAAGTTTTTTTTTTCCTCTTCTTCTCTAATCATATCCACCTTCTTGTTAAACAATGTTCAGATTTGTAAAGTTTGTTTGTTGTTGTTGTTTTAATTTCGCGCAAAGCTATACAGGGCTATCTGCGCTAGCCGTCCCTAATTTAGCAGTGAAGCTAATTGAGATGGAAGTTCAACTACTCATTTACCAACTAATTTGGGGTCTGAGAGGCGAGCATGTTTGGTGGGACGCGGATTCGAACCCGCGACCCTCAGATTGCGAGTCGAGCGCCCTAACCACCTGGCCATGCCGGGCCTGTTTGTAAAATGTCTCACCGTTTGTGTTTTAATTTTCAGTGATATTGATTATTACTTTACACTTTTATTGTTCTGATACAGAAACTTTGATAGCTATACCTCTATAACTATACTCTGGTTCTTTCAACCTATGTGCCTTATAATCAATCAGAACTATAAGAAAAAAAGGTTTTAGCTATGAGAATTGAACTGAGAGTTAGATATATTATAAAAATGGGATTTCTGTTTGTTTTTCGTGTGATTTTATATTTCTCTGAGACGAAGTGTTTTATAAACCAAACTCCCTGTAACATCTTAACAGTAGTAATTTGAATTTAACGAGTCATAAATAGTTCAAGACTTGTTGTTTCTTTCTGTAGAAACATAGTTACCTAACTTTTGAGAGTCAAACTTTCACGAGGGTTGTGTTTAAGAAAGCCAGATGACTACCAAGGTTAAAGGTCAGGTGGGGGTTTCCGACAACAATAAAAATAACTTAAGAGTAAAGTATTACTGACGTAATAATGACAAAGTTAGCTCGTCGAAATATTTAAAACGGTAGACTTTCATTTATAACTTGCCAAAGGAATTCGTTTATGTTGTAAAATAGGACTTAAAAACCGTAGAAATCGCTAAATGTGAGGAGTCTCTTTGCAGGTGCCCTGTGCTTCTTAATGTTATTCCCTTTATATCACTTACATATGATTAACGACATTAGAATATTTCATGAAACTATTTATCTTAAAATCGCGGACGTAAAGGCAGTATTGAATTTATTGTTTTAGAATTTTGTCGAAGCTACAGTAAGGGCTATTTGTGCATAGCGTCATTACTTATGAACTGATAGACAAGGGAGTAAGCAGTTAATTAACAGCACCCACCACCAGCTCCGAATGAGTAGTGGGATTTCACCTTCACTCTTATAATGCACCCACAGTTCCAAAGTGCAGAACGCTTTTTTTTTGCAGCAAAATTACTAAGACGTCATCTATTTAACGCGAAATTTTAAATTGCCACAAACTTCCTACAAATACTGTCTAAGCACGTTATACATGATTTTTTTCTACATACTCTTATAATTCGAGTTCTGAATTATTAGAAATTTGCTTTCTGTTATTGGACCGTGGTTCGTCTGCAGCGTGAAAATAATTTCTTCTGATTCAAGAGAGAAACAAAATCGAGGTGTAATTTCAAATAACAAACAAAATATATTTTATTTTCATATCAAGGGAAAGAAATGAAATACTGTCACGTGCTTTCAAATAATTAATCTCAAAAAAATAATAAAGAAACGGGATTAACTAACGGGTGCAATCAAGTTAACAAAGCAGCTAAAATGTTGGAGCAACTTTCTTAGTGTGAACTTATTATTTTTGATTTAGCACAAAGCTACTTGAGGGCTATATGCATTAGCCGTCCCTAATTTTGAAGTGATAGACTAAACGGAAGTCAGCTAGTCAAAACCACTCATAACCAACTCTTAGGCTACTCTTTTCCAACGAAAATTGGGATTGATCGCCACATTAGAAAACCCTCACGGCTGAAAGGGCGAGCATGTTTGGTGACTGGAACCCGCGAATCAAGTGTCCTAACAATCAGGCCTAGACGAAAACGAGGCAGTTGTGTTTTGTTTCAGTATTAAAGAAACGTTTGGAATAAAAGTTCGACCGCATTGAAAGACTACACAAATAGACAAGAGAAATGACCTGAGAATTTAAAATTTGATTTATCTCCTCATGCCCAGTGTGGTCCCACTCATATCACTGACTTTTTTTTTGTTAGTTAGGAGGCTACTCCAACAAATATTCGTTGATCAACTTTGTTATCCAACTAATCCTTTGAAAGTCCTGTTATAATTTAGAAAGAAACAAATGAACAAACATAATTAAGTTAAGTAAAGGCAAATTTATCTGATAGCCCTCAGCTGAGGATTATACCTTCGCGCCCTCTGTTGACCATGAAAAGTAGAACTCATAAATATTATACCCAAAATTTTCTGTTTTTTTTTTTTAATAATATGAACAAGGTTGGCAGATATATTTCCAACGGAACACATTTTACCATGACAATGTAAATGTTTTTTGGTTATTTTTTTTTTGCGTTAACTCAAAATGATTCTAACTTTGAAAACATTCATGTATTGTTTGTCACAACTGAATTCCTTTCGATAATAGGAGGCCCGGCATGGCCAGGTAGTTAGGGCGCTCGACTCGCAATCTGCGGGTCGCGGGTTCGAATCCCCGTTACACCAAACATGCTCGTCCTTTCAGCTGTGGGGGCGTTATAATGTGATGGTCAATCCCACTATTCGTTGGTAAAAGAGTAGCTCAAGAGTTGGCGGTGGGTAGTGATGACTAGCTGCCTTCCCTCTAGTCTTACACTGCTAAATTAGGGACGGCTAGCGCAGATAGCCCTCTTGTAGCTTTGCACGAAATCCATAACAAACAAACGATAATAGGAATCGTTTTTAAACAGGGTCTGATTAGTTTATGTGCACATAGATTTTGTTAGCTGAACTGTAATTGGGCAATAATATTTTAAGCTTTACAATATATGTTTTGCCCATGATCGTAGAGACAGTTTTTGAGTAAGAGATTTTTTTCTAGGGGCAACGGGTACCGAGTATTCTCTGATGTTAAGTTTATTACATGAGCAACTTTCACCTAACGTTGCTGAGATAAAGTATTAGTCGCAGAGTCACAAATAAGTTCATCACGATACGAAAGTGACTAACATAATTAGGAAATATTTAATTAAGGACAAAATGTATATTCACATATTTCTGTTTTTATTGCTCTTCATTGAGCTCCCCAGTGGCACAGCGGTATATCTGCGGACTTACAACGCTAGAATCCGGGTTTCGATACCCATGGTGGGCAGAGCACAGATAGCCCATTGTGTAGCTTTGTGCTTAATTGCAAAACAAACAAACAAGCTCTTCATTGCAGAGGCGTCGCTAGGCACTGGCATACGGGGCCAGTGCCCCAATTCTATTCAAAGTGCCCCAAATCCCCAGTTGGTGCCTTGAAAAATCAGAATAGAAAACCAGTGGCACAGCGGTTTGTCTGCGGACTTACAACGATAGAATCCGGGTTTCGATACCCGTGGTGGGCAGAGCACAGAAAGCCCATTGTGTAGCTTTGTGCTTAATTACAAACAAAACAAAACAAATAGAAAACCATGATCAATATCATACTGAAACGCCAAAAATTGCTGCGCCTGTGGGCCCGAGTCCCGAATCTTTTAAACACCTAACAACGTTTCTCCTTCACTGGAAGAGGTAACCAAAATATCGTTGTTTTCGCCCTGTACAGAACCACAAGAAAAACTTATTCCAAAACGTAAAATAATTATCTCACGTCTAGTAGATCTTGTCCATTAAATATGTTATTCTTTCCGTGTTCATTTTTTATCTTTCAGTGTTTATTTCTTTTTTAGTTTTAGTTTTTGCTTCGCTTTCAGCACTTCTTTTTTTTTTGTGAGCGTTAGGTCCATAGTCCAAAATCCAATCAATCATGTTGTCAATGTTTGATCTAAAGGGACGGCGTGGCTAGAATTTAAAGGGCGTGATTAACAGCGTATTCGTTTCTTTGAGATAAAATCAAAGTGAAGGCCTTTTCTTCGATCACATTGAAAGCTAGCGAATTGAGTTGTTTTCAGAGAACTCTTAACTCGCCACAAACCAGCCAAAGCTAAGTTTGTGTTTGAAATATTGATATAAGATTTTTTTCTGATCTCGAACAAGAATTACTCCAAGGAGACGTCCAAACCATTCCTCTCACAAAATAAAATATGAAAATATTACACTGAGAGTGATCTCAAACTGGTTTCTTATGCTATCGTATTACCCTATTTAAATCTTCCAGAGTTGTCTTACTGAAAGAAAAACCTTACGAACAAACAGTCTTGATAATCCTAGTCTATGTTTTCAGAATCCCAGTTTTGTCCATGTAATAAAACGAATTTTTTTTTGCGTAGCACCATCATTAATTTGTCATAAACGAATAACCACTAAACGTTTGGATATTGATCTTCTCATGAGGCCCGTATGTGTAACCGCGAGGAACACAAACGTTCTTGTATATAACTGGAAGTAAACACATCTCAATTCCCACATCCGGAAATATTATCGAGTTCTCTCAATGGTACTGAATCAACCAAACAAATCATATTAAAATATAATAAATTAATATAAACCTTTCATTTTCCATTGAATTATAATATATAATTTCTCCAGCTTGAACACACTAATAGAGTAAACTTGTAACTTGGCTTTTCCAGAACGCGACACGTTGAAAAACTGTATACATTAATCCTCATTAATTGATCTTTGGGCATTAAAAGTGACTACAACAGCTGAAAACACAAGACTGGCGCTGAAGTAATGCGTTTAACGAATAACGTTTAACGTTCATATATAATAAACATGGTCGACATATCAGGCACCAATATCAAATCAGTCAATAAACTAATGTTTATATCTTTATGGCCAAACTGATAGAAAAAAATAATAATTTTATCCGATGAGATCGTGTCTTTTTTATTTTTTAATAAAACTTTAATATTATAACCATTTACGTCATTATCAAATTAGGGTTTGCTTATTTCAAAATTTTCTCTGAAAAGCTACACGAAAAGCCGTCCCTAATTTTGAACTTATAGACAGGAGGGAAGAGTCCTATCTATCACTTCAAAATTAGTGCAAATAAGCCTCAAATAGCTTTGCGCGAAATTAGAAATAAACAAATTTGCTAACCCATTAAGTTTTCTTTAAGAACAAAAAACACCTCTTTAGGATAACTAGTTAACACACGCTACTCGCAATATCCTGCTACAGAAAAATCTAACTCAAATATTATGATGAAAAATAAATATTTACAAAGCACATACATATATAGGTTGTTTACAGACGTTTTGTACTACTGACTAGAAGGTATTGACAACAGATATCGCAGCCCTCTGGTGAGAAAGCGGTAAGTCTAATAACGCTAAAATCTAGGATTCGATTCGCTGCGTTGGACACAGCAGATAGCCCAATGTGGTTTTACTCTAAAACAAACAAACAAAAAAAAACCGATATCACAATAATTAATTATTTTATCACTGAGATGAAAATAATATCAGAAATTGATTGCAACATGACATTAACCACCAAAAATATGATTAAAACATTTGATAAAGGTCAAAAGTCAAGGAGGAGTTAAGCTAATAAGATTATCGTAAGCGATATCCCAAGTGACATAGAAATAAGAATGGTACGAAAATTAAACCATAAGTCTTCTTATGTTACCTTTAACTTCACTATCTCCAGTATTGTCATATTATAGAGAGAGAGAAGAAAAAAAAAAGACATTTATGTGATAAACTGACACTCTTTGGAAGGTTGGGGGAGGGAAATATTTGAATCTATTATTGGGGTACTGGGATTCCTTTTGGGGTACACAGTAAACTCTCATTATAATGGACAACGTTAGAAATCAGTTAAATTGAAATAACCTTTCTAGAGAAATTCAATAGAACATCATGTTCGATATACGAATAATAGACGGTCCCCACCCCCACACATCATACTGTTTGACAAGTATTTCATCATAGTGTATTTCATCCCTAAAATAGGAGGATAAGTAACCTATTTATAATATGTAAAGGCTAAACAATATTTTCATTATTCAAAAAACCACTTGTATCACTTATAATGTGCTCCCACCCCCACAGCTCCATGTTAGTTCGTTACAACGAGGGTTTACTACACTTTATAAGTCATTATTATTTTGTGGATCCTGGAAAATATGCTCCGGAAATTCAGGAAAATCGGGAGATATGTCGGAGCGATTCTATTCGCATGGTAATTCACCGTGTGACCATCTTTAAATGACACGTTGGTTAGCACGTTCGGGCTGTGAATTTCAGGGTTCATGGTTCGCGAGTCGTTCCCGCAAAACACGCTCCGTACTTTAAAGCCGTAGATTACTGAAAGGTCAAATCCCATTATTCGGTCAGAAAAGAGTAACCTGGTGGAAGATGTTGACTAGTCGCCTTCCATCTAGGGTCAATTCACAATCAGGGTCGGTTATGAATAGATAGCCCCTCACTTATGTTTGCTTCCTACCCCCCACCTCACTTGAAATAATTCTAATTCTATAGCTTACAAAAGTGGTTACTCACTACAGCAATGCTCGTCAAATATAATGTGGAGCAAACATTCACTCGTGGGGGAGGAGGGGGGAGAGTTGTTTACAGTCTCACCGTCGCCCATATTTAGTCCGCTTCGACCATGAAGCAACATATGGAATATAAATCGTTTCGATCGAATTTTCTTGCACGCGACAAGCACCCCACAGCTTGGCCTTGGGCCAAGGGCACTGCATACTTTATTCCGACAACGCTTGGATGTAATCATGTGTACTCTCGTGATCCAATGTTTCTTTCTGCAAATTGCTAGCTGTACCAAGTCATATGAAAAAACTGTATGCAATATATATATCACTCTATTTATTTTTAACAAAGTAAAAGGTTCTGGAAAGCGAGGACCGCTCTCTCACTGCTACTTAAATGCCCTGCAATTGAAAATGGCTTCACTTATATAAGTGAATATCTTAAAGTATTATCAATCAAAAAAAGGCCTTGAATGCAACTTTACAGGGACAACACTGTTACTGATTTTCCTATCATGGCTGTGACATTATTTAATAAATATGTGCTTAGTGCCTCTTATTTCAAGTTGTCAAACATGCCAGGAATTTGTCTCATTATCAACCAAATGGAGTGTTACTTTTCCCCTGTGTCATATTTCTGATATTTCAGACATCATTATAAGATGATTAATTATTTATCCAGGTATATCGGTTACTTACACGATGATTAATTATTTATACAGGTGTACCCGCTACTTACACGATGATTAATTATTTATACAGGTGTACCCGCTACTTACACAATAATTAATTATTTATCCAGGTATATCGGTTACTTACAAGATGATTAATTATTTATACAGGTGTACCCGCTACT
>NW_013667159.1:227399-230316 GCF_000517525.1 Limulus polyphemus
ATATACATATAACACAGTTTAGCTATAGTAACATGATCCACACTACCAGTAACCACACAATATACATATAACACAGTTTGGCTATAGTAACATGATCAACACTACCAGTAACCACACAATATACATATAACACAGTTTGGCTATAACAATATAATCCACACTACCAGTAACCACACAATATACATATAACAAAGTTTGGCTATAGTAACATGATCCACACTACCAGTAACCACACAATATAAATATAACACAGTTTGGCTATAACAATATAATCCACACTACCAGTATCAACGCAGTAACCACACAATATAAATATAACACAGTTTGGCTATAGTCATTAGGATAAATGGTAAATAGTTCGTCCTTATTTATATTAATAAAGTTGTCATTAGGATAAATGAGAGTTATTAAACTTTCACATTTGGATATCATGAAATATCCTAAGAAACGCATCAAAATCCGTGTAATTTATTACATTTCAAGCAAATGGATGATAACCGCTTACGTGTGTTACAGAATTTTTCACCACCTCAAGTTCAAATACAGAAAAATATTATTAGCTTTTATAGAAGTATAAAATCCAAATTATTACATGGTATAAAAATATTACATTAGCTATGAAGGAGAGCTTTGATGTATAACAAGGATTCATTGTATGGAAACAGAATACTTCAGCACCATAGTGGGAAATTAAGGTCATTGTATGGAAACAGAATACTTCAGCACCACAGTGGGAAATTAAGGTCATTGTATGGAAACAGAATACTTCAGCACCATAGTGGGAAATTAAGGTCATTGTATGGAAACAGAATATATCAATAGCATAATGGGAAATTATGGTCATTGTATGGAAACAGAATATTTCAACACCATAGTGGGAAATTAAGGTCATTGTATGGAAATAGAATATTTCAATAGCATAGTTGGAAATTAAGGTCAATGTATGGAAATAGAATATTTCAATAGCATAATGGGAAATTAATTGTATGGAAATAAAATATTTCAACACCATAGTGAGAAATTAAGGTCACTGTATGGAAATAGAATATATCAATAGCATAGTTGGAAATTAAGGTCATTATATGGAAATAGAATATTTCAATAGCATAATGGGAAATTAATGTGACCTTACTTTCTCACTATGGTGTTGAAATATTCTATTTCCATACATGTATGGAAATAGAATATTTCAATAGCATAATGGGAAATTAAGGTCATTGTATGGAAATAGAATATTTCAACACCATAGTGAGAAATTAAGGTCACCGTATGGAAATAGAATATATCAATTCTATGACCGATACAATGTATCATCTTCATAGTGAGAGACGAGAGTTATTTTATGAAAACAGAATAATTCATCTCATGGCGGGAAATGAGAAAATTGTATGGAAATGGACTATTTGAACTTCGTGACGAGAAATGAAGAAATTCAAAAACACCGTTAACATATACTTTATAAAGCTAGAGACAGAGCTAAGTGGAACAGCAACAAGGGAAGGAAAAAGAAATCCTCTCGCAGCATGAATTAATCAATATATGTCTGGTCAAACTTTCAATCAGTGATGAAGGAAACGGAATTGAAACTGAAGCTATTCATATTTTATGGGAATGCGAGAGTATTAGATGAATTTAAACATAAATTCTTCCATCGTTATTCGCAGTCTCGCATCTACTTTAAAATCTGACGTGAATCAAGATAAATAAGCAGTAGATACTCTACTACTGAAATTATAAGCTCTCTAAAGTGAGAGCTGAAACACACACAGCTATGACGAAAAGTCACTATAGACGTTTGGGAATGAGACATGACTTAAAAACAAAAATCCATGAACATAACTTAAACATTTTATTGAGCATCATTTAATCAAAAAATCGATAAAATATTATGGTCAAAGTCTACCAGAAACCTTAATAGTAGCATTTGGTATTTGTAGTGTATTCCGTGGTTTCTCTTCTTTAGTGCTCTCAGACATGGCGGCCTGACATGACTTGGTGGATGGGGCACTTGACTCGAAATATGCGGGTCGTAGGCTCGAATCTCGTCGTGCTCGCCATTTCAACCTTCGGGGCGTTATAATGTAACGGTCAATCACACTGTTCGTTGGCAAAGAGTAGCCCAAGTGGGTGGTGTTGACTAACTACCTTCCCTCTAGTCTATCACTTTAAAATTAGGGACGGCTAGCGCAGCTGGCCCTCTAGTAGCTTTGCACGAAATTTAAAAAACAAACTCTCAGATATAAACTCAATGAAACGCTGAAAAATTGAGCGATCATTTAGATTCCTCCTGGCATACTTTAAACCTAACGTTACTCATTAGGTTTCATTCGCCTTTATGAATCAAGTTAGTTAACTCTAGGGTGATACAAGTCTTTTGGTCGTACTGTATATATATTAAAGTTGCGTTACACTGGTTACTGTATATATTCAAGAGGTTAATGTCCTGTAATAATCACATACGCAAAGAAATGGAAGCATCAAAACAAACCTCTTATTGTGATAGAATAAAAACAACACATTTTAACGTTGTGGTTTCCAAACAAAACGGTTTAACGTTTTAAAAACTAGAAGAAAAAATGTTTTACTTTCAAGGCAAATAAAACTTTAGTCTCTTTCATGCTATCATAACTGAAACAGCCGTGAACACTGGGCTTGAAGTGATGATATTTGGTCATGCCATCATAACTGAAACAGCCGTGAACACTGGGCTTGAAGTGATGATTATTTGGTCATGCCATCATAACTGAAACAGCCGTGAACACTGGGCTTGAAGTGATGATATTTGGTCATGCCATCATAACTGAAACAGCCGTGAACACTGGGCTTAAAGTGATGATATTTGGTCATGCTATCATAACTGAAACAGCCGTGAACACTGGGCTTGAAGTGATGATATTTGGTCATGACCAAAAAAAAA
>NW_013667159.1:231272-238466 GCF_000517525.1 Limulus polyphemus
TGTTTCCATTTTGTTGTTTTGTGTAATATTTTTTTCAGCTCCGAACTTACCAGTTTGAAGATTTATTAAATTCTGGAATTTTCGCGCAAGGGGTATTTGCGTAAAGCCGTTTTAATTTTGAACTAATAGATTAGAGAGAAGAAAGCTAGTCAACAGTACCCTCCAACAACTCCTGTCTGATCGAATTTTATTGTCACTCTTATAGCGCACCTATGGTCCCAAAGCGTGGAGCGTTTTGTTTTGTGGCAACGGGACGCGAACCACGAACCAAATCATTCACAGTTCAGGCGTGCTAACCACTAAGCCACGTCAGGCCTAATATATAAAGAATCATTTAGAGACCCACACCCGAAAAAGAGTGATGCCAAAATAACTGTGTAGTGACAAGGACAGTGATGAAAGATGAAGATGACGTGTCTTATAATAGGACAATGAACTTCTGTAACCGACTTATTGATAACACTTTCAAAAGTTCTTGATTTGTTTGCTTTGGAAAAGTGCTCATAGTTTTTTTTCTCTTTGTGCTTCACAACGATTCCACAACTCCCCCCCCCCCCCACCACACGTTACTTATCCAGAGCTACTAATTCACATACTTACGTCTTACTCTGTACTTATCGAAGTTACACCGCATGTACAATGAACAAGAAAACAACAAATATTTTGAGGTGTCTAATTTACCTTTCATTCTGAGAGTGCTTTCTCCCTTAAGAGTAATCTTCAATGCATGTCACAGGGCTACTTGTTAAAGAATAATTGATAGCCCTCTGTATTTTAAAATTAAACAATAAGTAATAGATGACGTTATTCTTACCTATTTGTAGTTAGTGTACAAGTAACTAAGACTGATGATGTAACACTCTACATAGCTATTTATAGCCCGGGTTAGGCTCTGCTAGACAGAGTAAATTTTCGTTTATTTTTGGCTGCACAGCTTTGAACGATAACCTTAAGTCCTTTGTTTTTCATATAAAAAAGTATCTAACAGAATAAAACTGGCAGTAATCTTGTTTATTTTACTGTTCCAAAACAAAAGTTTCAGAACTATTTTTCGTGTTTTCCGAAAGTATCTTAACTTCAACAACAGTCCCACCGAGTAATATATTGGTTTAGTCATGTGAAAATCACAGATATGTATACATATACATTCATTCTCAAAATCCACAATCCACTGTAAATTGGTTCAATTTTCTGACCCAAAGGGATTATATTACCCAGTTAAAAAGATGCTCCGGTCAAGAATGAAGAATAACGTAGTAAAGGTCAATTGTGAATGACAGATGCCCCACACGCTAGAGTAAACCCCACAGCCATGTTGGATGACATCATTAATACTCAATTACTGTTTATTAATTAATTTGAATTATTAACATATCTCTAACACTCTTTTGATGCTGCATCACGATGAACCACCTCAGTCATAATCCATATTCGTAGTCTATTAATTAATTTCCCTCTGGCAATAGAACACATCCTGACAAGTTGGATGACCTCATTATTAATAATCATGTAAATTATTAATAAATTACAGCCTTACTGGCTCTATAGCATATCCTGACACAACTTATAACCGGTAGTTATGCAATCGTAATGTCTTCACAATCAATGGAACACGTGCAAACACTAGCTTTCGAGTGCACGGCGTTAACTGACCAATCAACATCATGAATTAATTACTTACCATATCAAGACTTGTGTTGGCATCTGAATGGTACCAACACAAGTCTTGATATGACTGACCATTTGAAGTCATGGAGTCGTAAAGTTCTTAGACAGTAGAACAAGTCCTAACCCACTTAAAGACTTAGACTGATCAACTCAGGGAAAAAGTCTCCCTTATGAACGTAGTCATCTGCCATTTTCTAACATTAAAGGGATGATACTCAAATGTAATTATTTAGAATTTTTATTGATAAAGAGTTATGAAATATTAATGGTGTCATTCAATATTTCTGCTCACACTGGAGATCGTCACGTCGAGGTCGAGTAAGTGTGGCGGATATCCAATATGGCAGCGCCTACTAGAGATCACCATCTTGAACGTGGCGGCATGTGACGTCATCTAATATAGTTCTGTCCACATGACAACTATAGCGTATATAAAGTCGTGGTGAAACGACATGTATCAGAACTATAACTTGATATTATATGACGTTTCATAAGTGGTATGATGTCACCGAAAACTGGTTGCATTTTGGACAGGTATGTATCAACCCTTTCTGATGCAAAATAGTTATACACTCAGATCATAAAGATGTGTTCAGATCGGTTATTTCGAATTTACAAAACGTGGACATCTTTTTACTTAATGGCAATGTAAAACAAATGGATATGGATTAATTTGGAGAACTAGAACCACCCAGAAAGAGATCTGCAACAAGTCGTACACCAGCCATGGTAAGAAAAATGTGACAGCTTGTAACAGCTGAAAAACGAAATGGACATTCATGCTGAAAACATACCAGGTGAAGTCGTCTATGCATTTCTGTTAACCAGACTGTTGAAACTGGAACCATCGTCCTCGTAGATTAGATGTCTTATGGAAAGCATAAGGAAGGAGTGATATGCTTTGGACACGACAGTCTTACCATGGAACGTTTTACAATGGAAACTACACTCCAGAGTTATTATTAAGACGCACGGTCGTCAGATAGAAAATGATCAGACATGGCGACGTAACAAAAACATGTTTATTTGCCATAAGCTAACTTTTCTTAACTCTAAATATAACAGCATCTGTTAAAGTAGTAGGAGTAGTTTATTTGTGTAAGCTAACTTTTCTTAACTCTAAATATAACAGCATTTATTAAAGTAGTAGGAGTAGTTTATTTGTGTAAGACATTGGAAAATATTCACTCTGACCCTCCTTGTATCATTGGAAACGTTTTGTTATAACTCCTCTTGTAGCATGTTGACCCTACCTGTAGCATTGAAAAAAGATATCAGTTTTCCTAACTTTTGGCAATGAAAAGAGATCAACTTTGAACCCGTTTATATTACTTTGAAAATACTTATTTTCACCCCACTTGTAACATTGAAGAAGATTTACTTTCACCCCATTTGTAACATTGAAAAGGGTTAACTTTTACTCCACTCGTAACATTGAAAAAGGTTAACTTTTACTCCACTCGTAACATTGAAAAAGGTTAACTTTTACTCCACTTGTAACATTGAAAAAGGTTAACTTTTACTCCACTCGTAACATTGAAAAAGGTTAACTTTTACTCCACTCGTAACATTGAAAAAGGTTAACTTTTACTCCACTCGTAACATTGAAAAAGGTTAACTTTTACTCCACTTGTAACATTGAAAAAGGTTAACTTTTACTCCACTCGTAACATTAAAAAAGGGTTAACTTTTACTCCACTCGTAACATTGAAAAAGGTTAACTTTTACTCCACTCGTAACATTGAAAAAGGTTAACTTTTACTCCACTCGTAACATTGAAAAAGGTTAACTTTTACTCCACTTGTAACATTGAAAAGGGTTAACTTTTACTCCACTTGTAACATTGAAAAAGGTTCACTTTGACTCTTATTTGTTTACCTTCGTCCATTTAATGCATGTTCTTGCGATTGTTCAGACTTTAAATTTTGTCAGGTGAAGGTGCATTAATTCTAGAAATTTGTTTGTTTGTTATGAATTTCGCGCAAAGCTACACGAGGGCTATCTGCGCTAGCCGTCCCTAATTTTGCAGTGTAACACTAGAGTAGTAGAGCAGCTAGTAATTACCACCCACCGCCAACTCTTGAGCTACTCTTTTTACCAACGAATAGTGGGATTGACCGATACTTTATAACTCCCTCACGGCTGAAAGGGCGAGCATGTTTGGGGTGACGGGGATTCGAACCCGCAGATTGCGAGTCGAGCGCCCTAACCATGCCGGGTCTCTAGAAATTGATCAAGTAATAAAATTACGTTGAATGCAAGACTTATAGCTTCTGTAAATATTGGTTTGGTTTGAATTTCGCGCAAAGCTACACGAGACCTATCTGCGCTAGTCGTCCATAATTTAGCAGTGAAAGATTAGAGGGAAGACAGCTAGTCATCACCTCCCACCGCCAGCCCTTGGGCTACTCTTTTACTAATGAATAGTGGGATTGACCATACATTATAACGTCCCCACGGCTGAAAGGGCGAGCATGTTTGTTGGGACGGGGATTCAAACCCGCGTCCCTCAGATTGCGATTCAAGCGTCCTAACCACCTGACCATGTCGGACATTCAGTAAAGAATCCGGAGATAGTAGCAAAGCTACGTGTTCCTTTTTTTTTCTTCTTACTTTTTTTTCTTATTACTCCCAAGAGTGTAGATTCGAAACTTATTCTATCAAAACAAGTCGCTACAAAGTTCGTATGAGTGTTGTTGGTACTTCAAATCTTTGGACATTACACTATGGAACACCAAGACAATAAGCAGTAAAACAAGGATTTTGACTGCTTCATAAGCAGCTAATTAATTACGTAATGTGTTTTCACGTGTTCGTTTGATGTTATTCAGTCATTAATCTCTAACCCAAAGATGAAGAGCAACTACAAGTATGTAGATGAACTGTAAACTTTGTCCACTCGCATTTCAGTTTCACGTACACGCCCTGAACTCAAAGTTAATGTCAAGGCTGCAGCTTCCAAGATAAGGATATATAGAAAGGCATACTGTAAAAACAATAGTGCTAAAACTGCTAAAACGTCAAACTGCACGATGTTTGCTCAATGTATTGCTTACTGTAAAAACAATAGTGCTAAAACGTCAAACTGCACGATGTTTGCTCAATGTATTGCTTACTGTAAAAACAATAGTGCTAAAACTGCTAAAACGTCAAACTGCACGATGTTTGCTCGATGTATTGCTTACTGTAAAAACAATAGTGCTAAAACTGCTAAAACGTCAAACTGCACGATGTTTGCTCGATGTATTGCTTACTGTAAAAACAATAGTGCTAAAACGTCAAACTGCACGATGTTTGCTCAATGTATTGCTTACTGTAAAAACAATAGTGCTAAAACGTCAAACTGCACGATGTTTGCTCGATGTATTGCTTACTGTAAAAACAATAGTGCTAAAGCTGCTAAAACGTCAAACTGCACGATGTTTGCTCGATGTATTGCTTCTCTTCTTTTCCAAAAGTAACAGATAATATTGTAAACCCAAGCTATATCAGTTCTAGGAGTGTAGAAAATTATCATAAACCTGACCGTTTAATTTGCAAGAGTACAAAAACGTTAAAAACGTGATTTTTTTCTCTAAAAGTTACTTTTTTTTTGTGGGATGTACAAAGGTTGTTTGTTATTGTTTCTTAGCACGAAATTTCAGAATGGGTAATCTCGAACCCCTGATTTTACCGTTGTAAGTCCCTAAACCGACTGCTGACCCATCCGGGTGATTTGCACAAAGGATAGAAATGTCTGTGTGGGACATTAAGCGTCCTTAAGTAACCTTATTACTTAGATAGTTTGGTTTGAATTTCGTGCAAAGCTACCCGAGGACTATCTACGCTACCCGTCCCTAATTTAGCAGTGAAAAACTAGAGGGAGGGCAGCTAGTCATCACCACCCACTCTTGGGCTACTCTTTTACCAATGAATAGTGGGATTGACCGTCACCTTATAACGCCCCCACGACTGAAAGGGCATGTTTGGTGGGACGAGGATTCGAACCCGCGACCCTCAGATTGCGAGTTCTAACCACCTGGCCATGCCGGGCCTACCTAGATAGTGAAACTTAGACTTTTGTTTCCCAAGTTACATTCTTTTGGATGTGTTTTCTTCAAGGGGTATAGTTAGAATAATCCTTATCTTTTTCCTGCTTCTCTTGTTAGACCTCAATCCCTTTGAAACAAGTTTGTAAATTAATCGATAGTTTTCACGAGTTGTAAAGGAAACTTAAAGGGTTTTATCACGGGGAGACTGCGGGGTTTATTTTAACGTGCAGTACTAAAATTTATAATAAAAACTCCAATGTCATATAAAGCCAGTGCATGACCATGATACCGAAAAGCAAAAGTACCTTTATTTACTGTTTACATGACAAAAAGTATATTTTTAATTTTACATATGCTTATTAGAACTTTGTTTTATAATTTTTGTCAAATACTAAGATGGTTAAAACTTAAAACACTGTGTTTATATGACAAGAAATATATTTTTAGTGTTACATATCTTGAATAGTACTTTAGTTTACATTTTGTATCAAATATTACAATACTACATGGGCTTACATGGTGAAGGATGGTTAAAAGACTTAAAACACTCGTAAATGTAAAACTATGCTGAATTGTACTTTAATTTACATTTTATGTCAAACACTACATGGTAAAAGATGGCTAAAACAGTAAAACTTTCATAAATTCAAGATTTGCAAATAATGCCAAGTTGTATCCAGCCTTTAGCCTATCATTTTAAAATTAGGGACGTCTAGGGCAGATGAACCTTACGTGAATATCCGAAACAAATTTATTTTGTTTGCCACTGTAAGTCAAATAAATGTACAGTACAATTTTGTCCAACTGAAATGTATATATAATATCTTTAAAAGTTATTATCAAACTACAAAATACAGATAGGGCTAGGCTAGAATAAGTTGCATCTATAGTGAACATTGCTTATATTTGCTCAAATATTAATATATCTTATTCGTTATGTTTCATATCGGAGGAAAGGGGGGAGCACATAATACGTCTCAGAGACTTACAGTTAACCAGCAGTGTCTGACTCGTTTTCAATTGTATGTAATTCATGAGATACATTACAGTTTTTAAGGCAACAGAGCAACATGTGTTTCATATCAGGAGGAAGAAGACAGGAGACATCATGTATCCAACAGTTAAAAAGTCTGTCTTAGATTCCAGTGTATCATGTTTATGTATCCAACAGTTAAAAAGTCTGACTTAGATTCCAGTGTATTATGTCCATGTATCCAACAGTTAAAAAGTCTGACTTAGATTCCAGTGTATTATGTCCATGTATCCAACAGTTAAAAGTCTGACTTAGATTCCAGTGTATTATGTTATGTATCCAACAGTTAAAAAGTCTGACTTAGATTCCAGTGTATTATGTTTATGTATCCAACAGTTAAAAAGTCTGTCTTAGATTCCAGTGTATTATGTTTATGTATCCAACAGTTAAAAAGTCTGACTTAGATTCCAGTGTATTATGTTTATGTATCCAACAGTTAAAAAGTCTGACTTAGATTCCAGT
>NW_013667159.1:239363-245554 GCF_000517525.1 Limulus polyphemus
AAGAGTGTTGGTTGCGTACAACTCAACATGAAGTAAGAAGGACGTTTGAAGAGTGTTGATTGCGTCAACTCAGCATGAAATAAGAAAGACGTTTGAAGAGTGTCGGTTGCGTCAACTCAGCATGAAGTAAGAAATACGTTTGAAGAGTGTTGGTTGCGTCAACTCAACATGAAGTAAGAAGGACGTTTGAAGAGTGTTGATTGCGTCAACTCAGCATGAAATAAGAAAGACGTTTGAAGAGCGTCGGCTGCGGCAACTTAGCATGAAATAAGAAGGACGATTGAAGAATTTTGTGTTTCCTCAACTCAGCATGAAGTAAGAAGGACGTTTGAAGAGTGTTGCATTCCCTCAACTCAGCATGAAGAAAGAAGGACGTTTGAAGAGAGTTGGTTGCGTCAACTCAACATGAAAACATTAGGTTTCAACTTCAGTCTCTTGTGATACTCCCATTTAGCACTGGGTTTCAAATTTGTTTTTTTTTGGTGCAACCTGTTGTAACTCACCACACAACATTAGGTTTCAAATTTATTTCTTTATTTTTTGGTGCAACCTGTTGTAAAGCACACACAACATTAGGTTGCAACTTTGTTTCCTTTCTTTTTTCGGGTGCAACCTGTTATAACTCCCCACACAACATTAGGTTTCTACTTTGTTTCTTTTATTTTTTAGGTGCAACCTGTTATAACTCCCCACTTGTAACTGATTTCAAGTGTTTAATTTGGTTTTGTCGATTGAAACCTGATCTGTAACCTGCAGTAACGCTGTATATACAATATTATGATTTAAAACTGATTGGTATTTGAACTGTAACCTTCAGAAATACTGAACATGCCTTTTTGAACTCCTTTTCTTCGTCTATTTGTAATTTCTAATAACACTGATTATTATCATAATATCAGGTTTAACCCACCTCAAAAATTCTGATACTTCAGCTCTGAGAAACATAATATAATTCTGATACTCCATTTCCGAGGAAGATGATACAACAGAAAAGCTTACTCAAAGCTCGTTACAGGAAGTCTTTTGTTAAACTACATAAATGCTACCCGTTTCCCACCCACACACACTCTCTGCTCTGCAACCCATCAAAGAAACTACAGTTCACTTCCTGTTACACAAACACAGTAGAAAAAAGTGGTGAGAGTGAGCACACTGAAACTATTACCAGCTGATATGGTACAGGACTGTCACAGTAATGCCTTATCAGACACCTTAATGTTTGAAAAATGTTGGTTGTAAACCGCCAGACAGACTTACTTGATCATCAACGATCCTGTAGCATGTAACATCAAAAGCTGATTTATTTTTTTTAGTTAAGCACAAAGCTACACAAAGGGCTATCTGTGCTCTACCCACCACGGGTATCGAAACTCGGTTTCTAGCGGGTTTCATACCGCTGTGCCACTGGGAGGCTCAGAAACTGGAGAAGTCTTTGTAAAACCGACATCATTTAATGTTAACATATAGCATGAAGAATACCAAAGACAGTCAACAATATAGTAATCATTATTATTATGAAATTATATAAAAGTTACTACACAAAAAAAAGACAGCAATAATTATTTTGTCAAATGTAAAAATCAATAACTTAGTTTCAAATACTTGTCAAAATCTCTCATACATGATTTACTAGTGATTTCATTAGTTTTAAATTGAGCCTCCAAAACCAGGCTTATACAAAAAAAGAAAGAATTCTAACACAGTATCAACTACTTTACAAAATTCAAGAATTATAGCCTTAGGGTTTAACATTCATATTATATACGTTTATATTATTGGTTTAATGTTCATACTACACACGTTTATATTATTGGTTTAACATTCATATTATATACGTTTATATTATTGGTTTAATGTTCATATTACGCACGTTTATATTATTGGTTTAATTTTCACTTTGTATTACACACGTTTTTATTATTGGTTTAACATTGATATGAGACACATTTTATGTTATAATCAAAGATTGAAAAATGTTTACCTTACTCTCGATGTTATTATTCTTTATTTGTTTTCTGTATCAAGACTATTTGGTGTAAAAATCAAGCATCATTTAGTTTTTGCTCATTTCCAAATTACACTTTTAATCCGAAGCCTTACCTATGTCCCCGCAGAAGGACAGACATACTGTTTTTTATTGTTTCTTCTTCTACCAAACATTTTTTTCATTTCTTGACAGATTGGTTTGAAACTTGGTAGGTTTATACCTTGGTCCAATACGCCCAAGGGTCTTCTTTATTTTATATTAAGGCCTTTTTAAGGATTTTGTGGGGTCAAAGGTAAAACAACCCGATTTTGAAGATTTTGGGCTTCTGTTCGGTCATATTTCAAGATGAAATTTTGTTAGAAATATACATATTCACGATCCCAACACACTGACTTTGTCCATCTTGAGTCTTTTCAGTGGGATCAGAACTCATAAATATAGTATAATTTGGGAGTTTTGGCCAATCACTCAGCCGTCTTTTGACATGGGATTTGGTAGAAAGATACTTTTCTAAAGGACCCACACATTCATACAATAAATGCTGAACTTGCCCAGTTATAGTAATTATAGTGTGGGTCAAGATGGCATAAAAAGCACAATTTTAGGAAATTTTGGGCAATTACGCCGCCGTATTTTGGCCAAAAAACATGAGATTTAGTACAAAGATACTCTGCCAAACAGAGAAATAGACAATTTTGGAATTTTGCTCAATTTTTCAGCGAGAAAAGCACAATTTGGGGTTTTCGTGAACTATTCATGTTTATGTCAACCAACTTTCGTGGGATTTGGTAAAAAGATACCTTCTTGTAAGTCCCAAACTGTGATATAGACAGCTTTCGATATCTCTGTGTTTTCCACCATTTTTCTGGTGTTAGAATTGGCCACGTTGGGATTGCGTAGCGGACACATTTTGCACTCGCCCGCGAATGTTGTCCCCCTTTAATTTTTTTTTTATATTTGAATAACTTACTGCACTCAAGTGGCTTTTGCGCGAGGGAAGATTAGGAAGTAATTTTGTATTTATTTAATGTTGAGAAAAAAGAATGAAGAAGCTCCAACATTCAACAGTGATTTTTTTCTATTCACAAAGCTACAAATCTCAATTCGTTTAATATATAGTGATGTATTGCTATTACTATTATACAATGTGTGTGTTATAATATGAAATGAAGCCTGGCTTGCTCACATTTTAAGCCAATAACACGACTAATAAACGAAACACGTGACTTCCAAATGGTATTTAGCAGAATTAAACAGCCCAAAACTTGAGTAGTCAATCGAGAATCAGCTAATATTTTTTTTGATGTGATTATAGAACGCTTACTTAGTTTATGTTTAGTCTCTAAAACTGAACTCAAAGTCTCTTATGTCTGTTTAAACGTCCTTCCTATTTCATGCTGAGTTAAGGGAATGCAACACTCTTCAAACGCCCTTCTTACTTCATGCTGAGTTGACGCAAACAACACTCTTCAAACGTCCTTATTACTCCATGCTGAGTTGACGCAACCAAAATTCTTCAATCGTCTTTCTTACTTCATGTTGAGTTGACGCAACCGACACTCTTCAATCGTCCTTCTTACTTCATGTTGAGTTGACGCAACCGACACTCTTCAAACGTCCATCTTACTCCATGCTGAGTTGACGCAATCGACACTCTTCAATCGTCCTTCTTACTTCATGCTGAGTTGAGGGAATCGACACTCTTCAATCGTCCTTCTTATTTTAGTGAGGTGTTACTATAGATTGCAGTTGAAAAAAAAAGTAACGGGGTCGAAACTTAATTTATTGTAAAGAGTTTCGAGAGGTTGCTGTTCAACCAAGAGACATTGCCAAAATCTAATACTGTATAGACCAGTCAAGATCTGAAGGTCGGTAGCTGTTTCTAGTACAAACCATGCATGTAAGAATTGTCTTATAAATACGCCAGACAACATAACCTTTGAAACATAGAAATTCACAAGCATCAGCTACTTTCAACTTCATAAATTTTTCTGTCACATAAACTTGTCTCTGTTAGTTTAGAGGCTTCTTCTTCTTGTGTTCATCCCATTTGCTCAGCTCATAACCCCAGAATTCTGGCTTATCCAAAGTGCTTTCCTATCGAGCCTTCTTCTTGTTACTACATGTTTAGTTTACAGAAACTTATGACATCATATTTTAAGCTGCAATCGTCAAACTGGCAGAGAATATCATCAAATTAGTTTGTAAATTAAGCAGTCCATTTTTCTTCTCGTTCGATATTGTTTGTGGTGAATAATCCATATCTTCTCCAGCTTTCCCTTGTATAACAAATGAACGGTTTCTTACATGACAACCACGTGATTATTTGTAACGGTTAGGCCATCTGTCTGATGTTGTATCACACCTGTTTTGTGATATTTTCTGACACTTTCTGGAGTTGATCAAGATGGATGCGAAAAAACATATTGAGAGAATACATAATACATGAGCATGTAAACGAAGTGACTAATGCTTAAATAAGGAACTTGTATAGGAATATTCTAGAAGCGTTTAAAAAAATAGTTGGGCTTTATGATTATGTATTTACAAGCTCCATAAATCTGGATCTATAAGCTCCCTAATTATAGATGTATAAGCGCCTAATTAGGAATTTATATGCTCCCTGATTATGGATGTATAAGCATCTTAGTTAGGAATTTATATGCTCCCTGATTATGGATGTATAAGCATCTTAGTTATGGATATATATGCTCCTTAATTACAGATGTATAAGCTCCCTAATTATGGATGTATAAGCTTCGTAATTATGGATGTATAAGCTCTCTAATTACGGACGTATTAGCTCTCTAATTACGGACGTATTAGCTCTCTAGTACAGACGTATTAGCTCCCTAATTACGGACGTATTAGCTCTCTAGTTACAGACGTATTAGCTCTCTAATTACGGACGTATTAGCTCCCTAATTACGGACGTATTAGCTCTCTAGTTACAGACGTATTAGCTCTCTAATTACGGACGTATTAGCTCTCTAGTTACGGACGTATTAGCTCCCTAATTACGGATTTATATATTCTTCTATAGAAAAGTTTGTCACCAAAACTTCTCAGTGAACACTCCACGTATCGGTCATTACCCTAACATATCTCATCATCACCAGCAGTGATAACGGATAATGATAGGCTCTTATCTGCTTGAACCCAAATCGAAATTTATAAACAGCCTGGTATAAGTGGCCATAGTGTTAATAACTAGAATTAACAAACTGACAGTTTTATTTTAGGAAACATGAAGAGATACTCATCATAGGCTTAGTTTTAAACTTATATTTCAACGGACTCGAAGTTAAAAAAGACAAAATAAACAAGATTTGTCTGTCATGTGATAAGTGATGACAACACACATCAAATGATATCAACTTTGAACCAAAAACTCACAACTCTCATGGCTTATAATTTATTGCACAGATAATGTAAGTTTTGTAACGCAGCTACCCCTAACAACAACCAAAACCAAATATTTTTCTTTTGGGCTCTCAAACAAAAGCGAGACCCCAAGTTCTAACTCTGTAGGTTGGACAAACTCCAGTTTAAGTTGTACAAACAATAAGAATTGGGGTTAATAAAACTTGACATCATCATAGACTAATTAAGCATAAAGTTCCACAATGAACTATGTGTATTGTGTCCGTAAAAGGGATCGAACCCAGAGTTTTAGCATCATAGGCCCCCAATCTTGCCGCTGAACCATCGGAGAGGGGAGTATAATAATTAGAGACGCGTTTCTTTCAGTATATTTTCCCCCTATTTTATAGTTTCGTTGAATTTATACTGATCTTCAAATATTTCTTTAGTGCTACCAGAGAATTAATGTCAAGGATAATTAATTTTCGCAAACCTAGTGGCGGGAATGCTTGAAAACTCAGATATTCAAACATTTTTGGTACTCCAATCCCAATAGTTTAAATAAAAGCAAAATTGAAAAAACAACAACAACTAAGAAGTAGTCGGCTGTTTAAATAAATCACTTAAAAGTATAAAAAAAAGGCTCGAAACCCGAAGTCTTTTTAATTGAAAACATAATACACTGGAATCTAAGACAGACTTTTTAACTGTTTGAAAACATAATACACTGGAATCTAAGACAGACTTTTAACTGTTGGATACATGAACATAATACACTGGAATCTAAGACAGACTTTTTAACTGTTTGAAAACATAATACACTGGAATCTAAGACAGACTT
>NW_013667159.1:246504-248269 GCF_000517525.1 Limulus polyphemus
CTTCAAACGTCTTTCTTATTTCATGCTGAGTTGACGCAAT
The DNA here is from genome assembly GCF_000517525.1 of Limulus polyphemus. Taxonomy (NCBI): domain Eukaryota; kingdom Metazoa; phylum Arthropoda; class Merostomata; order Xiphosura; family Limulidae; genus Limulus; species Limulus polyphemus. The sequence goes on from NW_013667159.1 coordinate 246,545, forward strand.
CAACACTCTCAAACGTCCTTCTTACTTCATGTTGAGTTGACGCAACCAACACTCTTCAAACGTATTTCTTACTTCATGCTGAGTTGACGCAACCGACACTCTTCAAACGTCCTTCTTATTTCATGCTGAGTTGAGGAAATGCAAAATCGGTCAGAACTGACTGTCACAGCAGTCTTCAAGAGAGCTGTTGCTTCCTGAAGTGATTTTATTTCTGTACTTTGTCAGTAAAATGATGAAACTATTGAATATGCAGTATTGGAAATAAGTATGGAAACAGTGATCAAAATTAGGAGAAAATACAAATATTATGGCATTCTTTTCTCTCGTTGTATGAAAATGAACTGCTCCAGAGTAGAGTCACGTGTTGATGGTTTACAATGTGATTTGTTGTCAACGAACTAATCAGAAGGTGCCACACCTAGATAATACCCATTAATGTACATACAGTTGTACTGTTCCCAGTAGTAGTGTAAAAATGCGCTCATGTCTCCCAAGACAAAAATACTACACAATGAAGGTGTAGAAAGCTACTCCATGTGACAAACTGAGGAAAATTTTATGATACACGACAATCCAGCAGAGATCTTTCCAATGACCTGTTTATAAGTACAATCGTGAATGTTATCCCAAGAACAGTAAGATACACATTAGAACCAATTGAACTCAATGGATGTATAGCTGCTCATAAACCACTGCTTTGGAGAGATAACCAAACCAATAGGCTGTATATGAATTTATACAGAAATCGAGAAGGCCAAAGGTGGTCGAACAACTTAGCTGAATTGAGGGGAGTAATACAGGACATCTGGCATAATATTTCACAGTCATTCATCGATAACCTTATAGTAGTATAAATACAATACATGCTGCTCTGTTTGAAGCATCGTGTAACGTATTAGCCTTCCTTTTGTATTTAATGTAACAACATATTGTACTAATGCTAATTTGACGATTAGATGCAACTACTTATTGTTTGTGGAGCCTGTTTGTGTATCATCTGTTCATCTAATCATGCAATCCCATTCCAATTGTACGAGATTGAAAAACCTCTATTAAAAATGTTGATAGATTTTCACAATTCATCACTGACAAACGCGACACCATAAAGCCAACTACAACACCACCTTAATAATCAGTACTTGTTCCGGTACGTTCAACCGGAACATAACTCTCAACTTTCTCTGAGTATGTTTCAAACTACAACACCACTTTAATAATCAGTAATTGTTCCGGTACGTTCAACCGGAACATAACTCTCAACTTTCTCTGAGTATGTTTCAAACTACAACACCATCATAATAATCAGTAATTGTTCCGGTACATTCAACCGGAACATAACTCTCAACTTTCTCTGAGTATGTTTCAACAAAAAATAAAAACTATACTTCTGTAAGTGACAGCGAAAACACACACCCTGTAGTAAAGTAGGTATAAGAGCTAGCAGGAGAGGATTGTTTGTTTAAACACCAAGGAACACAGTGGGTTATTTTTAGTTAATTGTCAGCCACGGGGATCGAACCCCAAATCCTACCATTATAACCGTTGAGTCACGTAGAACATCCGGGAAAGTTTTTTTTTCCTTTATTTTTAAGCACAAAGCTACACAATGCGCTATATGTTTTGTGCCCACTATGGGTATCGAAACCCAATTTTTAGCGTTAAAAGCCTTCAGAATTACCACTGAGCCACTGGAAAGGAAAAATTCGCCATGTGTCAAAATTATTA